>NC_087215.1:8822838-8826236 GCF_015104395.2 Macrobrachium nipponense | reverse complement strand
CAGATCTCTCGACAGAAGGTCGCGTAGGAAAAAAAAACTTGCTAAATATTCAGGTTTTTTGAGGGATTTCTTTCGTAGGTTCGAGAAGAGAACGCTGGAAATAAATGAATGGAATATTGTATTATGATAGGATACATTGATGTAATTAAAACTTGCTCAGTAGCATGAAATAATATCACAGAACCTAAATTACTTTGTGTAGACTCAAATTAGTGTAGAAGGAACCTGGGAAATTGTGTGGGTGGGGGGGGGGGGTCACTGATGTAGCAGGGATCGTTTCCAGGTTAAGGGGTTAAGGCACTTGGAATGGAGAAACAAGAAAAAGTTGAGTGGGAGTTAGTTGGAATGTTTCTGTAGGGAAAGCAAAAGTTAAGGGAGTGTGAGTTATTTATTCTGAGGAGGAGGGAGGAGGGAAGTGGAGTTGAGAAGACTAACTGATAAGGGGAGCGGCAAAAAATATAAGGACTTGACATTACAGGGGTTGGGAGGGTGTTGAGAAGAATAACTGATATGGCTAACTGTAAGAAATATAAGGACTTGACATTGCATATGATGTCTGGAGAAGCTTGTGAATGGCCTGTGATTGAGGAGGTGAGACGTGATGGTGAAGTGAATTGTAGAAGAGTAACGAGCGTCCATACAAGGGATCAAACGTGAAGTTTGCAAAACCTTTAACGCCATAGAAGCAAGGCCAAACTATACGTTTTGAGTTTGAGTATCCTTCGCCCCGTTCATACTGAAAGGCGACAGTGAGACGTGAAACGGTGTTCGGAAGCGTGTGTCGCCTTCAGCGTCCAGGCACGATTTAAGTGTAGTGATAGGATGGTCCTGCTAAGTGCACGATTGTGGCACAATGAACGTGCTTCTTGAGTTTATGTGAGTGTGTGTGTGTGTGTGTGTGTGTGTGAGAGAGAGAGAGAGAGAGAGAGAGAGAGAGAGAGAGAGAGAGAGAGAGAGACGATCCTCGAGCGTTTCATATCTCCATTGAAAGGAAAGGTCAGATGTTACAGGAGTGTAACATCTCAAAAACAAAGGAGCGAGAGAGTAATCAGACACCTTTTCAGTTTTGTTCAGTAATAGATATTTTCTATTTTGTTATCTTTGATCTCTTGACCTGGGAAGTTTTTTTATGTGATCCCTCAAATCCGTACGTAGATACTAAACTTCGATGCATCCGGTGAACACTGGAATTGTGATCAATAAAACTAACGATATTGTTCCTTAGTCAAACGCTCGAGGTTAAAAGTAAAGTCACAAAGAAAAAAGAAAACAGGTTTCATTAGGAAAATAAATTAAAAAGCATGCGACCACGCATGGTGGTTGATAATGCAGAAACAGTGAAAAGATAAGTTTTTAACGAGAACGATGAAGACGACTCGTTGATAACGGCGACCCCATATAAAAATGGGTTAAAGCTCAGAAGAAGAAGAAGAAGAAGATAAGTTATTCAGTAGCAAAGAATCAGTCGTGATTGTTGTCAGAGGTTGGGAAAGTAATCATTGTCTTTTGGTCGGAGACTGAACCATAAGCTCTCTTGTTAAAAAAATACCTTGACTTCTCTGCCTCTGAAGTTTGTAAAAAGGGAGATTTGTTGAGACAAAGAAAGGCAACATACTTTAAATGTTATAAGCGCCCGAGGTTTAAATTCTGAAACAGAAGAAAATCAGTAAAAGGTCAAATCTGGCATCATGCAAACTTGGTTCTCCACATTCAGTATGTGAGTTGATTGGCTCATTTGCATCTGATTGATGTCGACAATCATTTGTCAGTCCCCCCGACCGTGAAGTAAGAGGAATTTCCGATAATCAATATTGCAAATGACGGGAAGGCTCGATAAAAAGGTGGTGAGAGTGGAATGTCGCCACCACCACCACCACCATCATCATCATCATCATCACGATCACTGTCATTACCCAAGTCTTGCCTGATTCAGCCCTTGTGACGGAGTGCGAGTCTCTCTGGATAGGCAGGCGGTCTGAATCGTGACACTGTAGCTACAAGACCATGAAATGACACACATGATTAGCCAGTAGATAAAAACGATTGGAAGTGAATGAGAGAAGGAAGATTTGGATATCATTGCTGCGTACCATGAGCGAGGAAGAGATGAATGAAAGACCACCCGATAAGGAGGATGATGAAGATGGGACCAGGTGAGGTAGACCAAAATTGCGATGGATTGACTGTGGGAAGAGAGATGATTGAGGGAGTTGGATTGATTAGAGGAGGATGCACTGGACCGAGGGAGATGGAGGTATGTTTTGAAGAACCATTACAGCGACCCCAAATAGGGACAAGCTTGTAGAGAAAGAAGAAGAAGAAGAAGAAGAAGAAGAAGAAGAAGAGATGAATGGAAGATGTGTTAAGGATCATAAAAAAGTTTTTAAAGATAAAGCTTCATTTGCGATAACGACGATAGTAGGGACAGAATGGCACCGCGTACGTCCTTAATGGTCAATGCCTGCCAGTTAATGCTGTGACGACAAGACTGGTCATTTTCTTTGTAGTAGACTAGTGTCTATCTTCAAGACAAAAATCTTTTATATGTTGTAATTGGAATTGTAAAATCATAGCTAAACAAAAGATGATAAATAATATTTTATATCAAACAGGAAAACAAAAAAATAACCAAGGAAAATATATCAAGTTTATGATATTTAGTTCGACGGAAGATTAAGAGTGTTGGTGAATATAGTTGACCGAAACAATGCGTTAAAGTTTATGTAAAAAATAAAATTAATTAATTGATTGAAATTAAAGCGTAATGTATGCAGGTTCGTAATTCATGCTAATGGAAGCTTGCCGTTGAAGGCGCAAAGTATGTCATGATATTATTATAAGAAAATACTTTGGGAGGAAGAACAGAAAACCTAACGTAGGATTAAAGTTGGAATGTTTACGATGTCTTGCTGTTATGATGTAGATATGAAAGATATTCACCGTTATTGTTATATGCTTTGTAATTCATTTAGTTATTTTGTTTTCATGCTTAATAAACGGTCATCTGTAAAATATATTGAAAATTGTAATTATTATTAAATAATCTGTAAATTTAAGACACCTGAAAATCATGAACTGGCCACTCTTGTCAGAAGTCTTCCAAGGGTCAGTGGCGAGGGTTCCTCGACCCGGACGTGGACGACACAATGTGTCGTGTGGGAGTTTAATTATTCTTGTATAACTACACCTGTTACACACAGCAAAAAATGCGTTCCGCCTGAAAGGGATGAATTAATTAGCCTGAGATGAGCTTGAAATTCCTTTCGGTTCCACCAAGTCAGAGGAAGGTCGTTTTCAATAAGAGAGAGAGAGAGAGAGAGAGAGAGAGAGAGAGAGAGAGAGAGAGAGAGAGAGAGCGGCCCTGATTGATAAAGGAGAGTTATCAGTTCAAACAGGAC
>NC_087215.1:8805338-8820338 GCF_015104395.2 Macrobrachium nipponense | reverse complement strand
TATCTTTTTATTAGTATCAAATTTCCGAGTAAGACAATTGAATGGGACTATTTTTTATTTTTTTTTTTAGGTTACCATGGCCATGCCAATATATGAGTAAAGAAGAATTTACCTTCATCACAGCATCTTAAATTAAGACATCACAACTTTCTTACTCCTTGGTTATATATATAATATATATATATATATATATATATATATATATATATATATATAATTAAATCAGTAAACACTGACACTGTGAATGGAATCGTATTCGGGCAATTATAAAAAGTGCCGGAAGAAGTTAATTGACAGCCAAGGGAAATAAAGGAAAGTAAAGCAGGTGGCAGAAATCGGGGAAAACAAAAGGAGGAAAATTCCAGAATTTGGCACCAAGGTGAAAAAATAAATATCCCTGAATAGTTCGATGGATCGGTTGGTAGGTGTAAGCCCAGAGGTTCACACCAGGTATCTTTTTCACGTCAGCCCCTTACTACTATAGGAGATTCACATCACCCGTGCATCTGACGTCTAGCCTAGTCCCTTACGACGCTCCTGATTGGCTTTTGATAAGCCAATCCCAAGGCTGAAAACTCTCAGTCTCTCGAGAGAGTTCACATAGGCAGAATGTATGTTCCAACTCTCCTGCGGGATAATTTTGACAGACGATATCCCTCTGGAGAGGTGGAACATGCATTCTGCCTATGTGAACTCTCGAGGGAGACTGAGAGTTTCCAGCCCTGTGAATGGCTTATCAACAGCCAATCAGGAGCGTCGTAAGGGACTGGCCTAAACATAAGATGCACGAGTGATGTGAATCTACTATGTATCACTTAGTTCTATTTTATTACCTCTGCGTCATTATGCACCCGCCAATAAGTGCCTGGAAGGAACCCAATCATTATTTAAGGAGGGAATTATTGGAATTGTTGTCAGGTACAAAACACAAACAAACAGTCAGAATTGCAGTGCATTACTCATTATTTCTAAGATAATATTATGAGACCGTTTGACTGCATTAACGGCATCATTTGATCTAGTTAGAAGCTTGTATTTAGTCTTTTATAGTGCAGTGAGACAGCAGCGTGTCACTATGTCCTGTGTGATGCCTTATAAAAAATCTGTGCTTTCACATTTATGAAAAGGAAATTTATTCCAGAACATGAGATTTTGGCCCTGCAATACGTCATCGTATTATTGTATCTATGCTTGTCAGCAAAGTAAAGATGTTCTAATAATACATTTATTATCACTTAACTACACGAACAGCCCAACTTCTGTAGTTAATGTAATCATCTTTGAGGAATGATATTAATAAATATTTTTATTTTCATCATCTGCAGTTAATGTCATTTATCTTTGAGCCATGATATTCATAAATATTCTTATTTTCTTCGTAACATCCGTGTAAATATACCCTCAAGTTTGTTATGGAGAATATATTTTCTTTCCATTATCTCGCTTTTTTGCTTTTATAAGATTCTGTCATTCCATATACGTCCCCCTCTTCCAAGGATTCCTCTTTGTCCTGATCTCTGTGGAGGCCCTTGAATCCCTTTGGGTGTTCACAGTCAGTCGAAGGACTTTTCATTTCTTTTAGTAACCAGAAACACCGCTGACAACCCTTCCTTTGTTGTGGAGGGGGGAAAAGGGGGGGGGGAAAACTCTATCATCGCTGTGTGTCTTTTGATGTTGTTGTTTGTTGTTGTTCGAGGGCTGAGGTGGGGCGGGGGAGTCTAGGGTTGGAACTGCTCTACTCCCCCCCGCCCCATCCCCCCCCGTCCCCGCCCCCGCCAACCGACACAACTACTTCATCTGACAAAACCATCATCCTCCCGACCCCTATCTTAAGTTTTGCTGTCTATTTTTCTTTTTCATTCTTTAGGTGAAGACTTCATTCAGTCTGACAAATGATGGAGACGAAGGAACAAGGAACAGAGGACGATAATTCTCTCGAATTGTGTCGCTCTGTGTTTTGTGATCAAGGTCGGTTTTGTCTCATTTCAACTGAACCGGAAGTGTTTTTGGATGAATTCTTTTTTGTTGTTGTTGTCATTTGCATTTTTTCATTGGGTTATCCATTGAATTTTGAATTCTGATTGAGATGTTTGAAAATTATGTTTTTTATTATCAGTGCCAGAGATTTTTGTTTTGTTATGTCACTCAACAAGACTAAAGAAAAGGGAAATAGTCTTTGCCGATGTTGTGGTGGGTTTCTTCTGAATATTTTGTGTACATAACTGAGAGTTAACTGGAGGTGTTAAAATTTATTCTAATGCATATATATATATATATATATATATATATATATATATATATATATATATATATATATACATGGGTGTGTGTGTGTGTGTGTGACGTCTCTTCGGCCCCAAGTGCACTCGTCACTGCTTGTTATTGTTTATGGATTCCATTTGTTCTCTTCTTACTGTGCTGTCCAACTGCTTTAACTTTCCCCTGGGCAGGGCCTGTGGGTCTAAAAATATCCGTTTGTTGTCTCTTAATGAACTACACCAACAACAACAATAACAACAACAACAATATATATTTGTTTGTTTATCGAAAGCAAAGACAGAGCTGATTAAGGTATAAAGTCTCTTTAGATAAAAGTTTTAAAAGAGAACTAGAATTAAAATAGGTCGTTAGTTTTCGAATACATTGTTCACCCTGTTTGACCTGCTAGTGAAAAGTGGATTAAAAAAAATGTCTGTTATTTTTCTGACGTTCCATTAATAGCCTGTCAGTCTCTCGAGTTGTATTCAGGCGATTTTGTTACGTCCACTAAAAGAATGACGCCTTTGTGATTTTTTTCATAGTAATTATATTCCTAAAAGAACGAATGTTTACTCTTGGTTTCGTTCATGTATAATAAATTGTCCATTGTGAATGTTTTTGATCTTGTCTCTAAATAAAGTCCCAATCATTTGTCGATTATTTGTCGAAATTCCTAAGTTGTTGGATTTTACTCTCTCTCTCTCTCTCTCTCTCTCTCTCTCTCTCTCTCTCTCTCTCTCTCTCTCTCACTGTTTTTCTTACTCGATCTTCTGTCTGGTATTTACATTGGCCTGTTCACTATTATGCCCCCAATTAAACAAAATAAAAACGAGGTATTTCATAATTTTTTACCTTGACGTACACACACATACACATTATATATATACATATATATATATATATATATATATATATATATATATATATATATATATATATATATATATACACATATATATATATATATATATATATATATAAAATAGGTCGTTAGTTTTCGAATACATTGTTCACCCTGTTGATGCTAGTGAAAAGTGGATTATAAAAAAATGTCTGTTATTTTTCTGACGTTCCATTAATAGCCCGTCAGTCTCTCGAGTTGTATTCAAGCGATTTTGTAACGTCCGCTAAAACAATGATGCCTTTGTGATTTTTTTATAGTAATTATATCCCTAAAAGAACGAATGTTTACTCTTGGTTTCGTTCATGTATCATAAATTGTCCATTGTGAATGTTTGTGATCTTGTCTCTAAATAAAGTCCCAATCATTTGTCGAAATTCCTAAGTTGTTAGATTTTACACTCTCTCTCTCTCTCTCTCTCTCTCTCTCTCTCTCTCTCTCCTCTCTCTCCGTCTCTCCTCTCTCTCTGTTTTTTTTACTCGATCTTCTGCCTGGTATTTACATTGGCCTGTTCACTATTATGCCCCTAATTAAACAAAATAAAAACGAGGTATTTCATCATTTTTTACCTTGCGTACAGACACACATACACATTATATATATATATATATATATATATATATATATATATATATATATATATATATACATATATATATATATATATATATATATATATATATATATATATATGTATGTAATATATATATATTACACGCTTTGTGTTAGTATGTGTCGTGCTTGTACTTTATATGCCATGCTCTGCATGCCCTCGCGTTAGTCAGTATGGAGGTCATGGATGAAATGCCACAAAACTTTAACGCAGAAAAAGCAAAAGGAAAAAGGATGAATGGCCACCCTTTTGAATTCAAGGCTCAGTTGCCCCCGACATCGTGTCCTGGAGGGGCTGAATAATTGTTCTGGACAGATGTACACATGTCCCTTCCTCCGGATGCACTTTTCGAGGAGGTTGGTATAAATCTCTCTCTCTCTCTCTCTCTCTCTCTCTCTCTCTCTCTCTCTCTCTCTCTGATTACTTGTTCTCATTAACACTCTAAATTAGCAACTGCTCAGAAACTTTCAAAGTGTTGGATGTAAACATTCAAATCAGAGTTTATTGGTGATTTCTGGAAGTGAGAATTTTAATTGGCCTTTTTTTGCGGAAGATTGGTAAACTTTTGACTCTTCATTAGAGCATCAGATATACGCTCTTGACTTCATTACTAACTGATCAGATTTTTCCTTCGGGATTAGTTTGGAGTTTTGGTTTTATTCTAGAATAATGGCTGAATTTTTCAACTGTTTAGATTTCACTAATATCAAGTTTGCGAGTGACGATTAAATTTTATATTTACATGGTACCAACAAGGGGTGTTTTATTTATCTATTTATTTATTTATATATTATTATTTTTTTTTAGTCCGAGAGAGAAAGAGATATGGTAGGATAGACGAGGAAGCTCAGGAAAAATTGCTGGGTGTTCATAGTGGGGTGGAGGTGAGGCAGTAGTTAAAGACAAATGGCTTGGTGTGAGAAAGATTTATTTATTTGCTATGGTTATGTGTTTATTATTTGCATTTCATATAAGGATGAGTATAATTGATGTAGGGAGGAATGTAATTGATATAAGGATGATTATAATTGATATAAGGAATAGTGTAATTAATATAAGGATGTGTATAATCTGAAGTCATGAAACTGGCAAGTTAAATATGATAAATATGATAGAATGATTAACAAAGCATGTTGAAAATAAGAGAGAAAACTGGTCTTTATACAATATGAAATGGAATCACAATAGAGACGCTCTTCAGGTGACATGTTCGTGTACTTTGCTATAATATTATCTCAGTTTTTATTCACTCTTTTATTTATTTTACTTTAATTTTTCTCTATTTCCGCCTTCCTGCGTTACTTACCAGTTGTTTACCTTGTTTGCGATTTTATTTATTTATTTATTTATTGGTTGATTGATTGATTTTTTTCTAATTTGCTGAACAAGTGACCGATTAACTTTACTAGTTTCATATGATCTATTCCACATCATTTACGACGATCCATTTCTTCTCGAGGAACAGCAGACCTCAATAGGTCTACGGTCGTTCCGTTCAATTTGTTATTATACATCGGAAAAGGAGTCTGTAGCATTGTCTTCGGAAAAATTCCCATTATTCACAGCTTGCACTGGAGCAATATATGGCGAGCCACTGCCATTGTTACCTGAGGTCAAATGTGAGATCTAATATATTCCTCACATCCAGTGATTTCGCACTGGCGTTTAATCTCGGCGTCGGCGAGTGAATCGACAAAGGAAACTCCTAATCACTTCCCACCGACTGGCAGAGCGGGAGAGGAGGGGAATCCCTGGTGATTAATTTAATTCATCGATAAATCAGATTCAGAAAGCTTCGAATTTGGGGTTCGGATGAGCGCCCCGGAAGGGAGGGAGGGAGGGAGGGGATGGGGGGAGGGAGGGAGGAAGACGTAGTTTATGGCTTGGGTGGAAGCGTTTGTCTTATAATTATTAGTAATGGCTTCATTTTATTATAGGTTTTTTTTTCTAGTGCGTCTCTTCTGTTCTTGTCTGTCGGTTTTATTTTTGGCTTGCTCTTTACATTTGCTTAACTCTTAGTCTTTATATAGTTGGTCTTATTTATCTTCTATTTTGAGCTGTAATTCATGCATTTACACATACATGCATAGATACATGCACTTCATTGCAGTCAGAACCGATTACGAATCCTATATGTTTATATGAATAATTATCCGTCACCGTGATTCCTATAAATTATTCGAGCTACAAATGTCTAATTCCCTACCTCTGAATTGATATATGTAAACCGAAGGGGAATTTTTTAGTTGATAATAATTGCGTCCTCTCGTGGGTTCGAACCACCGCCCAGCGGACAGAGAAGAGATCAGGACGTCAGTGATTTCGTCTCTGTCCGCTGGGCGGTGGTTCGAACCCACGACAAGACGAAATTATTATCAACTCAATCATTCCCCTTCGGTTTACATATACGAAAATATACCAATTCCGAGGTAGAGCGAATTAGATATTAAAGGAGATTTGTGGCTCGAATAATTTATATGTTTACACATACAATCAGTGTGTCGTGGGACGTTTTTTCATCACTGAACGACCAGTAATTTTCCATCTGATTCTCTCCTGTTGATCGAAGGTGCTGTGTGCTACCCACCAATACTTGCACAGGAATCCTTCCAACCGATATCTCCCATACAGGTGTGTTTGTGTGCGCGTACTGTTTCCTCTGAGGAAATCTATGACCCTAATCTCCTTCCGGAAGGTTTATATAAACCTCTGGGCCGATCGCTTCTTCGAATAAGGTGGCCTTCAGAGACAGATAACAAAATATCCGAAGGCTTTCTCGTTCTGTATATAAGATTACGTGACAGATATGATTGTCTTTTGTTTTTATTGCTTTGGCAAGTGTGGTATAGAGTTCTTTGTGGCAAATAAGGATAGACTTTTGCTGCCAGATATGGAAGAAATAAGTTTGGTACGCCTAGAAATGTGGTATTGTGGGCATTGTATGGGCGTTGCTCTCTGAAAGGTAGACAGTTTTTATACATGGGAGTGGAAATATGATAGTTTTGTTATGTTGAGGAAATGTCCGTCTGTTTGTTGGTTTGAATGTGTGGGTATATGTATGTATGTATATAGCATATACATATATTATACATATAGCTAAATTATACTTTTATCTGATATCATATGAACCCCTTTTGATCATAATAAATTACACATTAAACAAAGTGGGAAAATTTGAAAGCGTTTCTCATTCATTTCCCGAATATAAGTAATTACTATATACATAAAAGAAGGGAGAACAAGAGGAGCAGAATATGTGATTATTTTAGACAAAAAACATCAACGACTTTTGATCCTTTAGGCTGAAAAGTCATTTTTCGCTTGTTAAGCACTCGTCGATTTTGTCTTCATTCCGGGATGTTGATGTCCAAATAGGTAGTTTTTCAAGTGGACTCTCTCTCTCTCTCTCTCTCTCTCTCTCTCTCTCTCTCTCTCTCTCTCTCTCTCGTAATTGGTCACAGAGCTATACCTCAGTTTCTTTTCATTTCCTCCGCTCACCTACAGATTCAAGGACTTGTTTTATTTCATTTCCCCTACGATGGTTAATTTAAATGATGTATTATTTCATGTTAACTGCATTCTGTCCGCAACAGGATTCCAACTTGCCATCTGTCTTTCGACTCTCCATAGGACGAAGAGGAAAAATAGAAAATGTAACTGAAATCATATGAAGGGGAGGAGAGATTTAGGGCGTAGGTCGATAGGATGTTAACGTCAAGAAAGTTACTTATAAGAGAATCAAGAAAAAAAGTGAGAATAGAAACGTATCTTTGGAAAGGAAAGAAGGAGCACACACACACACACACACACACACACACACACACACACACCACTGAGATGTGTTGCCTCACCGCGGGTACTTCATTTTTAATTATGGTATGAAAGTGCACATTTTGATGGAGACTTGATTACTCAAGTTTGTTTTCTGTTCTTTCTTCTCATTCTTAGCACCTAATCGTAGACGTACAACAGTCGGTTTGCCACCAGGTACTACGTCATTTCTACTTAGGTTAAAAGAGGTCCAGGGATCGAAGTCTGGCTCCTGGGTTATGAGAAAAGAGGTGTGCCGCTACGTCACAAGAGGGAAGGGGCGGAGATGGAGGGGTGGTAGTGGGGGGGGGGAGCCACATAAAAACGCTGTATTAATTTTTGGGAAAGGTAAACTGCGAACTCAGAAGAGAGAGAGAGAGAGAGAGAGAGAGAGAGAGAGAGGTAAATGTAACTAACGGGGACAAGAACCGAATGACAGGGAAGAACCCGTAGCTGGAGGAATGGTGGAGGAGGGGAAATCAGTGGGAGTCGTGGGTGAAGCAAAAAGGAATATGTACACATTTCCAGCTCTCTCTCTCTCTCTCTCTCTCTCTCTCTCTCTCTCTCTCCTGAGGGGTAGTCATAAAATCTTTTCGTTAACATATTCTCAAACGGAACGTAATAACATTCACGATGCAAACAGCAATTGCGATTGGACGGAGTCTTCAGCGCTTAACTCGAGAGCATTTTTTTTTTTTTATTTCTTCCAACCCATATGGGAAATGACTTTTCTTGAATTATGAACGTTGGAACAGAATATGGATGTTTAACTGAACGTTTCGCAAAAATAACGAAGTAGATAAATGTAAAAGAAAACACGCATTTCACCATGTATTCATTTCGTTAAAGGATTTACTGTACCCATTTTTTTATATGTAGTTTTCCATCCACAGTTATATTTGCTTATTTTGAATGTTCAAGTTACCTTTTTTCTTCATTATTTCTTTATGAAGGTTCTTTTGATCCTAACAAATATTTAAAGACATGTAATTGACATCGTTCAGAGCATACATTTTCCAAGCATTTTCTTTCGTTAATCAAACAGCCTTTTGCCACAGTGAATTAGGTACTATATAGCTCCATTATCCCTTCACTCACTCGTGCTTATCCCGTGTAGGAAACAATTACTATTTATTGTCGATTGAAATACAACTATTACTAATACTACAGCCACTAGTGCTGCTACTCATGCTAATTGATGTTATCATTAATATATTACAGTTTTTGTTATTATTATTATTATTATTATTATTATTATTATTATTATTATTATTATTATTATTATTATTATTATTATTATTATTACCTCGTCTATTTGCGAACTAATTACCGGAGTCAACAACCTTAAGTGACTGTATTTTGATATTTGTTTACCTCAGTGCATTTGTAAGCTAAATTACTCTTTTGGACTGAAGATGAACTCAGAGAAGGGTTCGAAAGCCATTGAAAGGTTTCTATGAAGTTTTACACGAACTGTTAACAATTATATTTTTTGGGCCGTTTAGAATATTATTTTTTACAAAATCTTAGGCACTCATCACTTTTCGTTTTCTGAAACACAAACTTTGAAGTCACTGCCCGCCTTGATAAATGATTATTTATCGTTATTTTGTGATACTATTTTGGACCTTTGCCGCATTTATATCACCTGAAAGAAACGTTATCCCCGATAATTAATGAATTCAGTCCCATTATCGGGAAATCGGTTCCAAATCAACTTTAAAAAAAAATGAAGAGCTAGAATTCGCGGCAGTTCACCATTCCAGTAACTTCATTCCATTCGAATTTTTCGTACTCTCTCTCTCTCTCTCTCTCTCTCTCTCTCTCTCTCTCTCTCTCTCTCTCTCTCTCTCTCTCTCTCTCTCCTGTATTCAAAGCAGAAACTCTTTCTTGCAATCAAGGTCCTTGTAAATATCTCTCTCTCTCTCTCTCTCTCTCTCTCTCTCTTCTCTCTCTCTCTCTCCTGTATTCAAAGCAGAAACTCTTTCTTGTAATCAAGGTCCTTGTAAATATCTCTCTCTCTCTCTCTCTCTCTCTCTCTCTCTCTCTCTCTCTCTCTCTCTCTCCTGTAATCAAAGCATAAACTCTTTCTTGCAATCAAGGTCCTTGTAAATATGTCCTATCTCTCTATCTCTCTCTCTCTCTCTCTCTCTCCTGTAATCAGAGCATACACTTTTCTCTCTTTTGACAGACAGACATCTGATATCCCAAGATTCATGCAAAATACTCCGTTTGAACAAGTTCCTCTAATTATGCAAACTGGCCCCATATACATTCCCAAATAGGTTACGCAAGTTCACGAGTTTCCTTCTCTCACTGGGCCGCTTAAATCGCTCCAAATCTTATCCTCTTACACGGCCGAAGAAACCGTTCTTCTAGTTTCATCCAAAGTATATATATTGTTTCATCCTCTCACTCGCCTGGATGACTCTCTGTGTCGTCAAGCAGCAACAGCAGCAAGACGGTCTTATTTTTCAGACTCCATTCCACACTGAGAAAAAAAAAAATTATTTTCCACACGGAACTTGTTCTGCGCTTTCCTCATTCTCTCATTCAGTTTAAAAGTAATAGTTTATAGGACGGTAAATAAATTGTTTTCATATTTGATAATAAATAAACTTATTCATCTATGCTTTATTTATGTATTTATTCAGTAGTTTGTTCGCCAATCTTGGCTTCCATGGGGTGTCTTGGAAATGACAATTTCTAATCTGCATAGGAGAGCATAGCATCTCTGTTGCATTGCAATGTCGGGACAGCGAACTTGGGTCATTTCTCTTCCCTGTTGACTGGATCGCTTCTGGTGCTGAGAGTGAGTGATGGTTGTACTTGGAAGGAAGACCCTTCCACTGTGATGAAGTGGAGGTACTACTTGCGAGTTGTGTGCGTGTGTGTGTGTGTGTGTGTGATGTATGTTTGTAGGCCTAACTAAATAAGCAGGTGTCCTCATATTGAAGTGATTGATATTCAGGTTTGTAACAAGTTATGGGCATGTCTTTTTGACCCGGGAAAGAGTGTAATGTCTAACTCTAATAACACAGCAGGCTATGAATTACTATATTCACTGTACAGTAATTTATGATATGCTTTATTACAGAGAAAGTAGAGCATAACGTCTTTCGTTAAATAGATAAAATATTGTTTTATCTGAGGGTCAAATGATAAATAAGAATAACAGAGGAACCTTGTATATGAAAGAACAGAGAATGATTTAGGGCCAAAGGATCATTGTTGGTTTGGGTACCTCTAATGAATACAGTTCCAGAGAAGAGGCTTTGAATACCTTCAAAAAGTGAATTTGCGTGACTATAGACAGCTGAAGTTTATGCAATTATAAGATGATAGCTCCCGTGTTCATAAAATTATTATTTTATTTTTATTTTTTTTACGAGTTGTCTACTCCGAATTCGAATCAAAGAATAAGAGTTAACATAAACTTGAGCTATTTTAATTAGATTAGCATTGGAATGAGAATTACTTACACTTCTGCTATTAACTACAAGCATATATACTAGACTTATTAAGGGGGTGGTTTTAGGGCAAGAGCCCGTGCCCCCCAAAAATGCGAGCCACAGATAGTGTCTTAGTGATAATTCCCACTTTTTCATTACTGTTCGGTAGATAATTTCCACTTTCTTATTACTGCTAGGTAGACGGACTATTCCGAATAATAATATTATTGCAGTAAGATTAAATGAGTAAAAAAAAAAAACAAGATATTCTAATAAATGAACACTGTAACAATTCAGACTCAAAAGACAATATACTGCCTGTACGAGTTTAATTATAGAACGACGACGGACATTTTTAGTGAACCACATCATCACAAAAACTATCCATTTATGTCATGGTTTGTGATGACCCATTTCCACGATGCAATTTAGCAGGAAAATATGACTGAGAATTTAAATTTCCATTTAAGATTAATACCATTTTTATTGGGTGGTATTTTCGAATGCGATTCAGAGCAATATTAATAACGACGGTGATTGTGTCATTGTTACTGAGTCGGTTTTAATTAATATTCATATTTTGGCCGATGAGCGTTATTTTTTTGCTGGAATTAAATACCACGTGATTGGCTAGAATTGAGCGTTATTTTTTTGCTGGAATTAAATACCACGTGATTGGCTGGAATTGAGAGGAATGTCGTTATGTGGAAATTTGCCGTAAGAGATTTTCGGAATGGAAAATAATTCTGCTAGTGATCATTCCCTGGGCAAGTGGATGCACATTCCACTTACCGTTTGAAAACAAGAAAACAATGAAAGTACAAAAGTAAATGTGGATAATCCATTTCAATCAGTTACTAATGCGTGCGATTTTTGTTGATGCCATTCGCCTAGAATGGCGTGGGATAAAATCCTTGTTTTATTTTTAAAGAATTGTGCAGAAGTCAAGCAAATTATGCAGGTAAACGAATAAATAGTTTCGATACCTTATGATTTTATTTGGTGGTAATGAGCTATTCATATATTCATCTTTCTCTCTCTCTCTCTCTCTCTCTCTCTCTCTGCTGTAACTTAGTGATAACGTTTCACCTCACATACTGGTCAACCGTTGTTCGAATCCAGGAAGGAAGATAAGTGTACGTTCTTTTAAAAGCCATTGTGTATGTTGACTCAGCCTGTGGATTATGTATTTAGTTGTTACTCAGTTGTTGTTGGTTGCACCTGTTGTGGAGGAGAGAGAGAGAGAGAGAGAGAGAGACGAGAGAGAGAGAGAGAGAGAGAGAGAGAAATAACCAGAAATATGATATATATATATACTATATATATATATATATATATATATATATATATATATATATATATGTGTGTGTGTGTGTGTGTGTGTGTGTGTGTGTGTGTATATATGTGATATTATAGTATTATAATATTGTATAAGCAGAAGACGGGAAGTTAAGGGAAGTGGGGTTAGAGAGCGAGGTCATCCTTCTACCAACCCCCTCTCACCCCAACGAGGCAAGACAGTCCCCTCAGATATAAACTAAATCCTGGAACAGAAGCGTTACCTGGAAAACGGGACTCTCGATTCTTATCTGTTTCCATTTTTTTCTATTCGAGTTTTACTGTTTGTTTGTTTATTTATTTTATTATTATTTGTTTCTTTTGCTGTTAAAGTTTTATGACATATAATTTTTTCCATATTTAAATATATTTTAGTTATCGAAAATCAGGTGAACTAATACACATATTTCGTAAGACGGCAAAAAAAAAAAAAAAAAAGATGAAAAAAATCTTCGTTACACAGGACAAATTGTGACTGACAAAAGCATTTCGTCGTATAATAATGTAAATGCATCGATTGAAAAGATAAAACGAACAATAATATCATCTTTTGAAGAAGATTCAATTCTGAATCAGCGTTCTTATTCTGATAATGAGTTTAAGGAGACTTCTGGACTCGTGGGAAAGAAAGGAATAGAATTGATCTGGATTTTACAATGATGTATCAAACCTTGTTAACCTTTTCTACATCAGTATTGCATTCAGGTATATGGTTTCTCATAATATCATCTATTATATAACATCGTAATCCAGGACTACGTATTGTTGACGTCCTTAATGCCCAGTACAACACTAATTAAATCCTCCCCTCTACCCCCCCCCCTTCACTTCCACACCACTTAGCCCTCTTAATGAGAGCATAGGGGTCTGGGTTATTGTTAACTGATGAATGGGTCATTAACGACTCATTAAGGGAGATCTTGGACGCCAGAGTCCGATCATGTTTCGCCAATTAAGTAAAGAGATCCAACCAAAAGCGACTTTGTAGTGCTGGAATTAGATCCCTCTCTCTCTCTCTCTCTCTCTCTCTCTCTCTCTCTCTCTCTCTCTCTCTCTCTCTCTCTCAACAAAACCTCAAGATTGTTACCCAAGACCAACGTAATACGCCACAGCATATTCTATTCGTTACACCTGATGAATTAAAGCGTTAGTTTTAAAAAATGTGTCTCGTTTCAAGTGCTAATCTTGAATGTACAATTGAACACAATGATGAAAATCTTCCTGAAAAATTAAACAACATGGCGGTGTTTTTATCACCGAGGTCAGTAATTTGTAAATATGATTTTCTCATCAAAGTCTTGTAACCACTTTTATCAGTTTTTGTTGAAATCATTCATTAGTAAGCACTCATATCATCATTCATTTCAAAAGTATGCAACCTTTTAATTACTAACAAGATGGCAGCGTTTGTTAGTTTTATAAATATCCTTAATTGATCACTCGAGAAGTTCAGGAGAATTTCTTACCCATCGGACCTCATTCACGAAGCTGGGAACTGGATCGTAAATTTCTTGAGTGCAGTTTGAGGAATCACTCGAAAAGAAACGATCCGGATGTCGATTACCAGAAGAGAGAGACTTCGAACTTGGCCACGCGCTCGTTTCATTGCTTTTGCTTTACGAGAGAGAGAGGGGAGAGAGAGAGAAAAGAAAGGGTTTTTTCGACCCGACCAGAGATAATATATATATACCACAGGCTTCCAAAAGGCATATTATGATATAGAGCAGGTTAGTTTAGGAGGACCTAAGAGAATCCAGGCTTCAAACAGAGGTGAATAAAAGGATTGTTAGAGGCCGGCTAATTGTTCAGAATATCGGGAGGAGGATTTATTTGGCCGTTTTTGGACAGAGAGGATGATTTTAGAATTCGATCTGGATGGCATTGCTCTCGTGACCTGATTCCATGAAGTTAGTTTTCTTAGTTAAAAAAAAAAGATCATTAACATATATTTTCTTTACACACTCTTGCTGTTTATATATAGCTCTGTTATGAATGCTAAAGCAAGGATATCAGTCCATTATAACTAGAGTGAATGAAGATTTTGATTAAAGATTATTTGCTGTATAACAATTTTTCCATTTCAAATAATTCACGATCGAATTTCCAGTTCAAAATTATTTGAATTTCCAATTCAAATCATTCAAATAATTCCGACGTCGATGGCCATAGTTATTGTGAACCTAGTCTAGAATTATTCCATATATTAATTTCATTTCAATTTAGTTCACCTTCCTTATCTGAAGTCACTTTATCTCCATTTATCTCTTTTATTGTCCACCCACTTCATCTCTCTCTCTCTCTCTCTGCTTCCTCCTTTTCCCTTTGTCTCCTTATTTCTCCGTGGAAGAGAAATTATTTCGTCTGGATCTCCATTGATACCATTCTCTGGGGATCTGTAGAACAAAGATATGTCTCGTAAAATAAATAGTGCCCGTAGTGCACTGTTGTTATGGTTTATATATATATATATATATATATATACATATATATATATATATATATATATATATATATATATTACAATGTATACATACATACATGCATACATACAATGGATTTATCACTGACACTGAGTTTTTTTTTTATATAAATTCAAATATTACGCAAAAGTACTCGTTAAGATCGAA
>NC_087215.1:8790534-8794838 GCF_015104395.2 Macrobrachium nipponense | reverse complement strand
TTGAAATGAAAATTAATATATGGAATAATTCTAGACTGGGTTCACAATAACTATGGCCATCGACGTCGGAATTATTTGAATGATTTGAATTGGAAATTCAAATAATTTTGAACTGGAAATTCAATCGTGAATTATTTGAAATGGAAAAATTGTTATACAGCAAATAATCTTTAATTAAAATCTTCATTCACTCTAGTTATAATGGACTCATATCCTTGCTTTAGCATTCATAACAGAGCTATATAAACAGCAAGAGTGTGTAAAGAAAATATAGGTTAATGATCTTTTTTTTTAACTAAGAAAACTAACTACATGGAATCAGGTCACGAGAGCAATGCCATCCAGACCGAATTCTAAAATCCTCCTCCTCGCTGTTCACAAACCTCCTCCCGCCATTCTGAACAATTAACCGCCCTCTAACAATCCCTTTATTTCACAAGCCTGGATTCTCTCAGGTCCTCCTGACCTGACCTGACCTGACCTGCTCTATAACATAATAATGCCTTTTGGAAGCCGGTGGTATATATATATATATATAATATATATATATATATATATATATATATATATATATATATATATATATATATATATATATATATATATATATAATATAGATTATACTCTTGTTGGGACGAAAAAATTATCTGGTAATTTCATGCTTATCTGATGCTAAAGGTCTCTCTCTCTCTCTCTCTCTCTCTCTCAAAGCAAAAGCAATGAAACGAGCGCGTGGCCAAGTTCGAAGTCTCTCTCTTCTGGTATCGACATCCGGATCGCTTCGTTCGAGTGATTTCTCAAACTGCACTCAAGAAATTTACGATCCGGTTCCCGGCTTCGTGAATGAGGTCCGTTGGGTAGGAAATGTTCCTGAATTTCTCGATTGTGATCAGTTAAGGATTATTTATAAAACTAACAAAACGCTGCCATCTTGTTAGTAATTAAAAGGTTGCATACTTTTGAAATGAATGATGATATGAGTGCTTACTAATGAATGATTTCAATAAAAACTGATAAAAGTGGTTACAAGACTTTGATGAGAAAATCATATATTTACAAATTACTGACCTCGGTGATAAAAACACCTGCATGGTGTTTAATTTTTCAGGAAAAATTTTCATCATAGTGTACAATTTTACATTCAAGATTAGCACTTAAAACGAGACACTCTTTTTAAAACTAACGCATTAATTCCCTTACGTGGACTGGGGGATTAAAAATTACCTAGAAGACTAATGCACGGACCCCATTCTTTGAGTCAGATAAATACATTATGTATGAACTCAGAATTGCTAAACTTTACATGTGCATTCTTCAGGCCTTTCATGATGAAACCCAACTATCCTTTTTTATATATATTGTAAAAAAAAAATTCTATTTGCATGTGAGAAATAAACTGAAAAAATGCCTTTATTTAACAAAATTACAATTCTCCTCAATTAAACAAGTAAATATTAGCAATTAATGACAAAAAAAGACACAGGTTATTGTTTTGGTTCTTTTAGACACAATGTGACTTACACATCAACGCAAATTTGATATGCAAACTTACAAATAAGTTAGAATATGCATCACACACTGGGTCTCCACATGATGTGCACGATTTTTTTTTTTTTTTTTTTTTTTTTTTTTTTTTTTGTGTCCAGCTTCCTCGGGACACTTGGAACAACACCTTGGTTTCTTGAGCTGGGAGCTTGTAGAGGGTAGTGCTGTGTCTTTCTTACTCATGAAGGCTTCCATACATTGAATTATATGCCTTGGGAAATTAGCTCGTAAATCTCTGAACGCCGCTGGATCTGTGGCTTACAAAGCTGTTCAGCTAAGTTAGAGACAAAATTCCTGCACTTTTGGTTTCCAGTATAGGCATTAGAATTTTTTTCCATGAAACATACAGCAGCGTTATATTCTGCAACATCAATCATCCAGTAAAAAATAATTAAAGGCGCCATCTGTTAGTGATTCTTTTACATGCATAGTTCTTGACTAAGAGGTCTATGGTATCAACCCCACCTTTTTGTTGCATTATAGTCCAAAATCATATTGGGTTTGAAAGGTACATCTTCTTGTATCTTATTGTCATAATGCAATGTGCTCAGTAAAATTACTGTCTTATTGATCTTCGGGACATAGCTGCATATCATAATAAGGGGATCTTTGCTGAAGCCAAACTTTGTTGATTGCACTTTGCGACACCGCGATGCTTGAAATGATAGGGGTATTTGCCGTTTATTTTTTCCTAAGCATTCCAAATAAAGTAATAATCTTGTTCAGTAGTTCTAGAGCAAGGTTAAAAATCTGTAAAGAAGTTGTCACATGTAACATAGCAATAGTTGTGGTGAGATCCCGAACAACCCTGCGTGGCTTGTTGCCGTTCCGGACCATCAGGAACCCTTTCCTGAATATATTTGTGCATTTAGGAGATAAGCATTTGTAGCATCTACCACGCCACAGATTTTAATCCCATATTTATTTGGTTTGATGGCATATATACTTGCTTCAATAAACTTATGCCAAACTTCATATATAGGTGCCAACTTCCCTTGTTCACCATTTTTATTCTCACTGCACGTGTTGCCATATCATCAAATCTTATGCACCTCTTTATTTGTTTGAACCTGTCGCGACTCATAGAAGCACAATAAATTGGTGGTCCTGTCTTAGTACTGAATAATTTCAGCAACAGGTTTGAATGCATCCTTGTCCACTCCAGATCGAAGATGAAGACCTACCATGCCATCAATTCAACACACTCACTACCTTCCATTCTTCGGCATAAATAGCAGCTCTTTTTCATTAGTTTGCTTGTATAATAAGATCCATTATTTTCATCAGTGAGAAAGAAAGTGAATGTTGCACTAACACTATGAGTAGGTACAACTTCGTGTACACCTTTTTCTTTCAGAAGGCGATTTTGTACACATTCGCAAAAGAAGTACCAATAAATTACTTCAGAAATAATATTGGAAAAAATTATTTGATATGTAGATTAGGAAGAGTGCTCTAAGCTTAGAAAACACACAGTTTTGGAATTGCACCAAAACAAAATAGAGAAGAATTAGGGACGCGGGAAACCAACGATGGGGTCCCTACGGACCCCAGAGGTATATTTTTAGCTGTCATTCCCTTAAAATTGATTATCCTAAGCTATTAACACTTGTGAATATTCATAAACCACTGATGATAAAATCGCATATGGTATTTTTTTAGTAGATAGCGAAAGAGATATGTCATACCAATGACTCACTGGGGGTCTCAGGACCCCACCAGTCCACGAAGGGTTAATTCATCAGTTTGTAACGAATAGAATATGCTGTGGCGTATTACGTTGGTCTTGAATAACAATCTTGAGGTTTTGTTGAGAGAGAGAGAGAGAGAGAGAGAGAGAGAGAGAGAGGGTGATCTAATTCCAGCACTACAAAGTAAAGCAATCAGGAAAGGTCGCTTTTGGTTGGATCTCTTTACTTAATTGGCGAAACATGATCGGCCTCTAGCGTTCAAGATCTCCCTTAATGAGTCGTTAATGACCCATTCATCAGTTAACAATAACCCAGACCCCTATGCTCTCATTAAGAGGGCTAAGTGGTGTGGAAGGGTGGGGGAGGGGGGGGGGGGGGAGGCGGAGGATTTAATTAGTGTTGTACTGGGCATTAAGGACGTTAGCACTACGTAGTCCTGGATTACGATGTTAAATAATAGATGATATTATGAGAAACCATATACTTGAATGCAATACTGATGTAGAAAAGGTTAACAAGGTCTGATACATCAATGTAAAATCCAGACCAATTATATTCCTCTCATTTTCCCACGAGTCCAGGAGAACTCTCATTATCAGACTAAGAACGTTGATTCGGAATTGAGCCTTCTTCAAAAGATGACATTTTTTTTCGTTTTATCTTTTCAACCGACGCATTTACATTATTATACGACGAAATGCTTTTGTCAGTCACAATTGGTCCAGTGTAACGAAGAATTTTTCATCTTTTTTTTTTGCCGTCCTACGAAATATGTGTTTAGTTCACCTGATTTTCGATACCTAAAATATATTTAAATATGGAAAAAATTATGTCATAAACTTTATCATCAAAAGAAAACAAATAATAATAAATAAATAAACAAACAAACAGTAAAACTCGAATAGAAAAAAATGGAAACAGATAAGAATCGAGAGTCCCGTTTTCCAGGTAACGCTTCTGTTCCAGGATTTAGTTATAATCTGAGGGGACTCTCGTGCCCGTTGGGTGAGGAGGGGAGTGGTAGGAGGATGACCTCGCTCTCTAACCCACTCCCCTTAACTTTCCCGT
>NC_087215.1:8778034-8788034 GCF_015104395.2 Macrobrachium nipponense | reverse complement strand
GAGTGAGAGGATGAAACTATATATACTACTTGGATGAAACTAGAAGTACGGTTTCTTCGGCCGTGTAAGGGGTGATAAGATTTGGAGAGATTTAAGCGGCCCAGTGAGGGAAGGAAACTCGTGAACTCGCATTAGCTATTGGGAATATATACGGGGCCAGTTTGCATAATTAGAAGAACTCGTTCAAACGGATATCAGGTGTGTCTGTCTGTCTGTTTGTCTGTCTGATGAACAGCTCATCAAGCACATTTCTCCTGCCGCTGCAAGACATCACAATGAGTCTTATCTTCTCCACAGCAATTATAAACTCAACGCATATTACTGATGAGAGAGAGAGAGAGAGAGAGAGAGAGAGTAATAATTTTTAAGAGAGAAAATGGTTAAATTATAATAACCTCAAAAGACAGAAAGGTGCATGCTCTGATGCAGGAGAGAGAGAGAGAGAGAGAGAGAGAGAGAGAGAGAGAGAGAGAGAGAGAGAGAGAGAGAGAGAGAGAGAGAGAGATTTACAAAGGTCCAAAAACAGCATCACAAAATAACGTAAAATAATCATTTATCAAGGCGGACAGTGACTTCAAAGTTTGTGTTTCAGAAAACGAAAAGTGATGAGTGCCTAAGATTTGTAAAAAATAATACTCTAAAAGGCGCAAAAAATATAATTATTAACAGTTCGTGTAAAACTTCATAGAAACCTTTCAATGACTTTCGAACCCATCTCTGGGTTCATCTTCAGTCCAAATGGAGTAATTTGGCTTACAAATGAAATAATACAAAATATTACAGTCACTTAAGGTTGTTGACTCCGGTAGTTAGTTCGCAAATAGACGAGGTAATAATAATAATAATAATAATAATAATAATAATAATAATAATAATAATAATAAAATAATAATTTTGTTGAAAATAATGGCGGAAATTACAGAATTGGTTTTATACAAATTCTCTCAATTCTTGTATAAAAGCAATTCTGTAAATTCTGCCATCATTTCTAATAAAAACATGTTTGCAAGGTCTGTATCCAACAAACATAATAATAATAATAATAATAATAATAATAATAATAATAATAATAATACAAAGCACTACAACCAAGAGCAAATACGGACAGACTATACATAACACGAAAGGAAGGAGGGAGAGGACTACTAAGTATAGAGGACTGCGTCAACATCGAAAACAGAGCACTGGGGCAATATCTGAAAACCAGTGCATGGGAAGAAGGACTAATAAAAGTAGACGAAGACCAGAAATATACAGAGACTGGAGAATGACAGACAGAACAGAGGACTGGCACAACAAACCAATGCACGGACAATACATGAGACAGACTAAAGAACTAGCCAGCGATGACACATGGCAATGGCTACAGAGGGGAGAGTTAAAGAAGGAAACTGGAGGAATGATAACAGCGGCACAAGAACCAGATATGTTCGAAGAACGACAGACGGATATAAACATCTCTCCCATAGTAGGAAGTGCAATACGAAAAATGAAACCATAAACCACATAGCAAGCTAATTTCCGGCACTTGCACAGAACCAGTACAAAAAGAGGCATGATTCAGTGCAAAAGCCCTCCACTGGAGCCTGTGCAAGAAACATCAGCTACCTTGCATTAATAAGTGGTAGGTACGAGCACCAACCTGAGGTAGTGATAGAAAACGATCAGGCAAAGATCCTCTGGGACTATAGTATCAGAACAGATAGGGTGATACATGCAAATAGACCAGACGTGACGTTGATTGACAAAGTCAAGAGGAAAATATCACTCATTGATGTCGCAATACCATGGGACACCAGAGCTGAAGAGAAAGAAAGGGAAAAAATGGATAAGTAACAAGATCTGAAAATAGAAATAAGAAGGATATGGGATGTGCCAGTGGAAATTGTACCCATAATCATAGGAGCACTAGGCACGATCCCAAGATCCCTGAAAAGGAATCTAGAAAAACTAGAGGCCTGAAGTAGCTCCAGGACTCATGCAGAGAGTGTGATCCTAGAAACGGCGCACATAGTAAGAAAAGTGATGGACTCCTAAGAGGCAGGATGCAACCCGGAACCCCACACTATAAATACCACCCAGTCGAATTTTAGAGGACTGTGATAGAGCCAAATAAAATAAAAATAAATAAATAATAATAATAACAAAAACTGTAATATATTAATAATAACATCAATTAGCATGAGTAGCAGCACTAGTGGCTGGTAGTATTAGTAATAGTTGTATTTTCAATCGACAATAAATAGTAATTGTTTCCTACACGGGATAAGCACGAGTGAGTGAAGGATAATGGAGCTATATAGTACCTAAGTCACTGTGGCAAAAGGCTGTTTGATTAACGAAAGAAAATGCTTGGAAAATGTATGCTCTGAACGATGGCCAATTTACATGTCTTTAAATATTTGTTAGGATCAAAAGAAACCTTCATAAAGAAATAATGAAGAAAAAAATGGTTACAGTAAATCCTTTAACGAAATGAATACATTGTGAAATGCGTGTTTTCTTTTACATTATTAACTTCGTTATTTTTGCGAAACGTTCAGTTAAACATCTTTATTCTGTTCCAACGTTTCCAATCAAGAAAATTCATTTTTGAAACTCAGGGGGGGGGGGTTTAAAATTTTTTTTTTTTTTTTTTTTTTTCACCCATCCGGGTTGGAAGAAATAAAAAAAAAATAAAAATGCTCCCGAGTTAAGCGCTGAAGACTCCGTCCAATCGCGTTTGCATTTGAAGCGTGAATATTATTAAGTTCCGTTTTGAGAATATGTTAACGAAAAGATTTTATGAAAATCCCTCATGAGAGAGAGAGAGAGAGAGAGAGAGAGAGAGAGAGAGAGAGAGAGAGAGAGAGAGAGAGAGAGAGAGAGAGAGAGAAAGGTAACTGGAAAACGTGTACAACAATTTTAATCTAAGAATATCAATGGCAAATGTACTAATTATATTCTGAGGCATCCGTAATTAATATGAAAGAAATCTTTCTTTCAATTAAAAATAAAACGTTAAATTCACATCAATGGAAATGAATTCATCACCAAATCAACAAATGACAACGCATGCATAAATTAACTTACAGCATAAAACGATCAGGGTAAAAAAAAAATCATAAGTTTTCAAAGGTAGATCTATGAATCCAAAGCAAAATCTCACAAAAGGAAATAATCCCAAATTCTCTCCTTTCACCCATTATATATATATATCTCTCTCTCTCTCTCTCTCTCTCTCTCTCTCTCTCTCTCTCTCGCAGCTGATCCAGCCCCAATCCCAAATCTGACTGATGAAATAATGCCCAAGGAATCTCAAACGCCCTTCGGGTGGAAGTCCTTTTTGGATTTTCCGCCGTGGAATCTCATCAGGGGAAATGGCACAGAAAATCTCACTCATATATATATCACAATTGAAAAGACCACAATGAAAAGTAGGTTATTTTTCTCTCGCGGGATAGGCATCTGGGTATGCATGTACATATATGTGAATGTATATAAATATGTGTGGGTGTGTGTGTGTGTGTGTGTGTGTGTGAGAGAGAGAGAGAGAGAGAGAGAGAGAGAGAGAGAGAGAGAGAGAGAGAATACAAGATTATGCCCCTCCGTCACATAAAAATGTTATATTCTTCTTTTCCTATGAATTGTCTCATTACTACTGCCCGAGTTTTTTACGTTCAACCATACTTCTACCTTCTCATGATTCAACGCCACTTCACATTCCTCTCTGCTCTAATTCGCTCTGGATTTTTCGCTTCCAATCGACACTTGTTTCCAAAATCCAGGGCGAAACCAAAACGTCTTAACCACTCCTCCCAAACGTGAAATGATAACTTTGTCTTTTCCCTCCTCCGGGTACATCGCCGCCTTCCCAGTATTTCCAGGGAAAATGGTCTCCCTTCCTTTCACGTCTTGGACTTCAGTTTCTATAAACTGATTCTCTCACCCACACATACCTTTTTGCTTCATCCACGACTCCCACAGATTTCCCCTCCTCCACCATTCCCCCGTCATTCGGTTCTTGTCCCCGTTAGTTACATTTACCTCTCTCTCTCTCTCTCTCTCCTGAGTTCGCTGTTTACCTTTCCCAAAAATTAATACAGCGTTTTATGTCCCCCCCGACTACCACCCGACATCTCCGCCCCCTCCCTCTTGTGACGTAGCGGCACACCTCTTGTCTCATAAACTAGGAGCCAGACTTCGATCCCTGGACCTCTTTTAACCTAAGTAGGAAATGACGTAGTACCTGGTGGCAAACCGACTGTTGTACGTCTACGATTAGGTGCTAAGAATGAGAAGAAAGAACAGAAAACAAACTTGAGTAATCAAGTCTCCATCAAAATGTGCACTTTCATACCATAATTAAAAATGAAGTGCCCGCGGTGAGGCAACACATCTCAGTGGTGTGTGTGTGTGTGTGTGTGCTCCTTCTTTCCTTTCCAAAGATACGTTTCTATTCTCACTTTTTTTTGATTCTCTTATAAGTAACTTTCTTGACGTTAACATCCTATCGACCTACGCCCTAAATCTCTCCTCCCCTTCATATGATTTCAGTTACATTTTCTATTTTTCCTCTTCGTCCTATGGAGAGTCGAAAGACCAGAGGCAAGTTGGAATCCTGTTGCGGACAGATTGCAGTTAACATGAAATAATACATCATTTAAATTACCATCGCAGGGAAACAAAATAAAACAAGTCCTTGAATCTGTAGGGGAGCGGAGGAAATGAAAAGAAACTGAGGTATAGCTCTGTGACCAATTACGAGAGAGAGAGAGAGAGAGAGAGAGAGAGAGAGAGAGAGAGAGAGAGAGTCCACTTGAAAAACTACCTATTTGGACATCAACATCCCGGAATGAAGACAAAATCGACGAGTGCTTAACAAGCGAAAAATGACTTTTCAGCCTAAAGGATCAAAAGTCGTTGATGTTTTTTGTCTAAAATAATCACATATTCTGCTCCCCTTATTCTCCCTTCTTTTATGTATATAGTAATTACTTATATTCGGGAAATGAATGAGAAACTCTTTCAAATTTTCCCACTTTGTTTTATGTGTAATTTATTATGATCAAAAGGGTTTCATATGATATCAGATAAAAGTATGATTTAGCTATATTTATAATATATGTATACGCTATATACATACATACATATACCCACACATACAACATAAACAGACGACATTCCCTAACATAAACTATCATATTTCCACTCCCAACCTTAAGATCTTTAACAGATCACCTAAAACTAAATTAAACCCTAAACCAAGAAATAGGAAATAATAATTATGAAACTTCAGGCAAGTACCCTTCAAAATTGCTGGCCAGATATATCTATCCTAAGAAACTGAGTTAGTTAGAAGGAAGCACGAGAAAATAAGAGGGGAAACTTAAAATTATTTCTACCTAACACATACAAACTATCTTAGATGCTAAACTTAAGTTAATAAACAATACATTACAAAAATAACCTTACAAATTGATTGAAAGGAATAATCACGAGAGGCTTAGTGACTCATCTCCTCGGGTCATATAAGATCCAGAAGACCATACTGCAAACAGGGGCGTGCAAATCTACAGGTACCCAGCGATCCACGATCGTCTTAATAGTTATAAAAATATCTCATACCTGTAGAAAGCCGCCCTACTTGTCTCCACGAGTTCCAAGAACTCACTGACGCTGATGCAGAGGTCAACCGGGTCAAGGTGCAATGCCTGCAGGCAACCCAAAATACCACGGGAACACCGAGGGTGGTAGCCTCCGAGAATCCGGGACGTCAACGGTTCTCGCACGCCACAAACTGCGCCGTTCCCAGTAGATACGGGCCGACTCGTTCGGAATCCTTCCGAAGAACGAGGGAAGGGGCGTGGCTGACGAATGCCGCGGGTGACAGACACCAGCGACCACACACAAGGCAGCGAAGGATTAAAGATGTCGTGATCCAAATCTCCGTACAAAACTGCAGAAGTGACCAAAGATTAAGTGGCAAAGCGTCAGGCTGTGAGGAGGAACTCGAACTAACCCTGTCACGAATCACCACCCTTACGATCAAGCCTTCCACTCGAGTCAACACAGCTCATAGGAGAGAAAAACAACGATCGTTAATAAGGCACTTCAGTGGTTCACTAATACCGGGGGAGAAGGTGGTAAACAAAGCAAAACTGCGAAGTCATATGACTCCCTTACAGAGTTCATCAAACTAAGAAAAGCTTAAATATACGAAAAACGACGCTAACTTATTAATAAACTTAAAACTAGAAAAAGATCAAAAGGTTGGAAAAGTATTAACAACTCATAATTAATTATAATGAATTTACTTAATCTAATACCTTTCTCCCCCTACAAAATTTTTTTTATCAAATAGAGTAAAATGCCCACAATACCATATTTCTAGACATACCAAACTTATTTCTTCCATATCTGGCAGCAAAAGAGAGTCTATCCCTATCTGCCACGAAGAACCCTATACCACACTTGCCAAAGCAATAAAAACAAGACATTCATAGCTGTCACGTAATCTCATATACAGAACGAGAAAGCCTTCGGATATTTTGTTACCTGTCTCTGAAGGCCACCTTATTCGAAGAGGCGATCGGCCCAGAGGGTTATATTATATAAACCCTTTCCTGGAAGGAGATTAGGGTCATAGATTTCCTCAGAGGAAACAGTACGCGAACACAAACACACCTGTATGGAAGATATCGGTTGGAAGGGTTCCTGTGCAAGTATTGTGCATCGCGCACAGCACCTTCGAGCAACAGGAGAGAATTAGATGGAAAATTACTGGTCGTTCAATGATGAGAAAACGTCCCACGACACACTGACTGTATATGTAAACATATAAATTATTCGAGCTACAAATCTCCTTTTATATCTAATTCGCTCTATCTCGGAATTGGTATATTTTCGTTTATGTAAACCAAAGGGGAATTATTGAGTTGATAATAATTTCGTCTTGTCGTGGATTCGAACTACCGCCCAGCGGACAGAGATGAAATCACTGACGTCCTGATTTCTTCTCTGTCCGCTGGGCGGTGGTTCGAACCCAGGAGAGGACGCAATTATTATCAACTAAAAAATTCCCTTCGGTTTACATATATCAATTCCGAGGTAGAGTGAATTAGATATTAAAGGACATTTGTAGCTCGAATAATTTATAGGAATCACGGTGACGTGATAACTATTCATATAAACATATATGATTCGTAAACGGTTATGACTGCAATGAAGTGCATGCATCTATGCATGTATGTGTAAATGCATGAATTACAGCTCAAAATAGAAGATAAATAAGCCCAACTATATAAAAACTAAGAGTTAAGCAAATGTAAAGAGCAAGCCAAAAAAAAAAACCGACAGACAAGAACAGAAGAGACGCACTAGAAAAAAAACCTATAATAATGAAGCCATTAATAATAATTATAAGACAAAAACTTTCACCCAAACCATGAACTACGTCTTCCTCCCTCCCTCCCTCCCTCCCTCCCTCCCTCCCTCCCTCCCTCCCTCCCCGGGCGCCTCATCCGAAACCAAATTCGAAGCTTTCTGAATCTGATTTATCGATGAATTAATTAATCACCAGGGATTCCCGTCTCTGCCAGTCGGGTGGAAGTGATTAGGAGATTTCCTTTTCCGATTCACTCGCCGACGGCGAGATTACCGCCGGTGCGAAATCACTGGATGTGAGGAATATATTAGATCTCACATTTGACTTCAGGTAAACAATGGCAGTGGCTCACATCTGTCTTCAAGAGAATTATGAACAATGGGATTTTTTTCGGAAGGCAGTGCTAACGACTCCTTTTCCGATGTATAACAACAAAATTCAAAAAGCAAAGTAGACCTATTGAGGTCTGCTGTTCCTTGAGAAGAAATAGATCATCGTAAATGATGTGGAATAAATCATATGAAACTAGCAAAGTTAACCAGTCACTTGTGCAGCAAACTTCAAAACAAAAATCAATCAATCAATCAACCAATTAATCAATCAATAAATAAATAAAATTACAAACAAGGTAAACAGCTGGTAAGCAATGCAGGAAGGTGGACATAGGAAAAAATTAAAGTAAAATAAATAAAAGAGTGCATGAAAACCGAGATAATATTATGGCAAAGTACACGAACATGTCACCTTAAGAGCATCTCCATTGTGATTCCATTTCATATTGTAAAATGAACAATTGTCTCTCTTATTTTCAACATGCTTTGTTAATCATTCTATCATATTTATCATATTTAACCTGCCAGTTTTATGCCTTCAGATTATACACATACTTATATCAATTACACTATTCCTTATATCAATTATATTCATCTTTACATCAAATGCAAATAACAAACTCATAACTAAAGCAAATAAATAAATCTTTCTCACACCAAGCCATAATGTCTTTAACTACTGACCCACCCCCCAACCCCACCCCTCTATGAACACCCATCAATTCTCCCCGAGCTTCCTCGTCTATCCTACCATATCTCTTTGTCTCTCGGACTTAAAAAAAAAAAAAAAAAAAAACTATGTTGGTGCCATGTAAATATCAAATTTGATCATTACTCACAAACTTGATATTAGTGAAAGCTAAACAGTTGAAAAATTCAGCAATTATTCTAGAATAAAACCAGCCATTATTCTAGAATAAAACCAAAAATCCAAACTAATTCCGAAGGAAAATCTTATCAGTTAGTGTCAGTAGTGTAATGAAGTCAAGTTTACCAATCTTCCGCGAAAAAGGCCAATTCAAAATTCTCTCCTCCAGAATCATCCAATAAAAACTCTGATTACATCCAACACTCGAGATGGTTCTGAGAGTTTGCTAATTTAGAGTGTTAATGTGAACTCGTAATCAGAGAGAGAGAGAGAAGAGAGAGAGAGAGAGAGAGAGAGAGAGAGAGAGAGAGAGGGGTGCAACCAGGAGGAAGGGACATGCGAACATCTGTCCAGAACAATTATTCAGCCCCTCCAGGACACGATGTCGGGGGCAACTGAGCCTTGAACTCAAAATGGTGGCCGTTCATCCTTTTTCCTTTTGCTTTTTCTACGTTATTTTTTGTGGCATTTCATCCATGACTTTCATGCTGAAGACAAACACGAGGGCATGTATAGCATTGCATACATACACGCACAAGCACAGACACATACTAACACACACACGTTGTAATATATATATATATAATATATATATAATATATATATATATATATATATATATATATATATATATATATATATATATATTATACACACACATATATATATATATATATATATATATATATATATATATATATATATATATATATATATATATATATATTATATATATATATGAATAATTATCACATCGAACCGTGATCCATTTATATATCAATTCAAGCTACAAATGTCCTTTAATATCTAAATTCACTTTACCTCCCAAATGATTATTTATTTTCATATAGTACGAAGGGAATTTTTTAGTTGATAATAATTTCGTCCCCCCCATGGGATCGAACCACCGTCCAGTGGACGGGGACGAAATCAGGACAGTCAGTGACACTATCCAATCAGCCAACAAAGACGCTATAAGTTCATATCGATTCTGACCTTACAAATCACCCTCGATCTCGGTGCTTTCGTAATTAGAATCGATATGGAACCCCGTCTACCATGTTAGCCAATTCGAGGGTTTGACAGCACGTAGCCTTTTGTTATGAATAATTATCACATCGAACCCGTGATCCCATTTATATATCAATTCAAGCTACAAATGTCCTTTAATATCTAAATTCACTTTACCTCCCAAATGATATATTTCATATTATGTACCGAAGGGGAATTTTTTAGTTGATAATAATTTCGTCCCCCCATGGGATCGAACCACCGTCCAAGTGGGACGGGGACGAAATCAGGACGTCAGTGACGCTATCCAATCAGCCAACAGAGACGCTATAAGTTCATATCGATTCTGACCTTACAAATCACCCTCGATCTCGTGCTTTCGTAATTAGAATCGATATGGAACCCCGTCTACCATGTTAGCCA
>NC_087215.1:8753034-8770534 GCF_015104395.2 Macrobrachium nipponense | reverse complement strand
TCATAAACTCAAGAAGCACGTTCATTGTGCCACAATCGTGCACTTAACAGGACCATCCTGTCACTACACTTAAATCGTGACTGGACGCTGAAGGCGACGGACGCTTCCGAACACCGTTTCACGTCTCACTGTCGCCTTTCAACATGAACGGGGCGAATGATACTCAAACTCAAAACGTATAGTTTGCCCTTGCTTCTATAGCGCTAACGGTTTTGCTTACTTCACGTTTGATCCCTTGTATAGACGCTCGTTACTCTTCTACAATTCACTTCACCGTCACGTCTCACCTCCTCAATCACAGGCCATTCACAAGCTTCTCCAGGCGTTATCTGCAATGTCAAGTCTTTATATTTCTTACAGTTAGCCATATCAGTTATTCTTCTCAAGCGGCCCCCCCCCCTCCCCCTGCAATGTCACGTCCTTATATTTTTTTGCAGCTCCCCATATCAGTTAGTCTTCTTAACCGCCGCCCCCCCCCACCCCACCTTGTCATTAAACAACTCGTCTCTCACTTTTGCTTTCCCTACAGAGATATTCCAACTATCTCCCACTCAACTTGTTCTTGTTTCTCCAATCCAAGTGCCTTAACCTGGAGGCGATCCCTGCTACCTCGTAATTGGTGAAACAACACAATAAGACAGATGTCAAAGATGCAATAGAAGACTGATCATTATTTGTGTAGAATGAATGTAGGAAAAGGTGGTCTTAAGAACTGGTTTCAGCAGCTTCTTCTCTTCTGTCGAGAGATCTGAACAGAGGCACAACTGCGGCAACACAAACATTCAAAAGAACTCATGGCTCACTTTTCGTTGTCACATTACTGATTGGTCGAGTTCTTCAATATGGCGTCGCAGTGACTAAGGTCACCAACAACCTTCCTACGGTACTGACTCCCCGATCGCTTCTTATTAGGTCAATCTCCATCCTGCTCATCCTGTGTGCTTTTTGAGAGGCGCTCAATCAATATACTGAGTTGGGTTGAATATAAAATTTAGGGCAAAGGCCAAGCACTGGGACCTATGAGGCCATTCAGCGCTGAAATGGAAACTGACGGTAAAAGGTTTGAAAGGTGTAACAGGAGGAAGACATCGAAGCAGTTGCACTATGAATCAATTGTTAGGAGAGGGTGGAAATCAGATGAAGAAAGACAATATGAACAGAGGTACAGTACTGCAAAGAACCTTAAGTAATGCCTACAGTGCACCACATGAGGTCCATTGACGGCAATGACTCCCCCCCCCCTACGGGGTCAATCAATAAATTACGCACCACGCATAATTTCCATTCAAGAAACTAGGGCATAAAAACTGGAAAACATTTCTCGCTTATGAATAATCATCTGACAAATAATAATTAGCTATGAATTAGAGGCCATTTAATGCGGACAAACAATGCTTACGTTTGAACAACTGCAATGATAAATGGGACGGAAACAGGGCTGACTTACGAATAATTACACGGCACTAATCTTTGCAAACATCCCTCTCTCGAGAGAAATGACGAGGCGATTTCATAAATAGTGACATAACATAAAGGCCTTCATACCGAGTCATGTCAACAGCTTCGATTATTTTGACTGCTGGAATATTTAACCCTTGTGGTGTGTTAAAATCTTGTAACATCTAATCTGTTTCGGGTCAAAATGACCTGTCTTATAAATTTAGACAATTCCTTGCCATACAAACTACTTTTTGATTACTTTGCTTGTCTAAGGCACACTGCAAGAAATTTATCATTCAGACTTCAATTCTATTACTGTTAGCCACCCTATTTTATTGAAGAATAGCTTTTAGTTGAAATTATTGTAGTTGAATATTGTGACCCCATGGTGCTTACATGTAGTTTTTGGGCAAATTGCTGTTACTTTGCTATAATTTTTGCACATATAGCAATGCCATCTTTTTGTATATCTTTCCTGAGATTTAGAATGGTTAGTATTTATAGTCAGCTTGCAATTGCAGTAATTCATCAGCATTGTAACATCTAATCTGTTCCGGGTCAAAATGACCCGTCTCATAAATTCTGACAGTTCTCTGCCATACAAAGTACATAATTGATAACCTTGCATGCCCAGGGTCTACTACATGGAAGTGACTGTCATTCAGACCCCACATCTAACCCTCCTAACCACCCTACCTTATTGAAGATTAGGAATTAGTTGCAATTATTGCACTTGAACGTTACAACAGCATACCGCTTACATGTAGTTTTTCGGCAGACCTACATATTTTAGGGCTGTTGCCTTGTATAATAAGGTGCCCTGTGAGGTTATGTTAGACTTGCGATAATCTTACGCTAAGTCGGTTGGTTCTGACTTCCATACACATTGGAGTGTCTTGTGGTTTGATGATAACTTACGAAGTCAATATCTTCTTGGGTTATGACGACGGAGATGTGTTAAACTCATGATGATAGGTTCTAGTAGAAAACACTGAGTACAAAAATACATCTATTCTTCTGAGATTACAAGATGAAATTGTACAAGTCTGCCAATGATGATGGTTGATTGAGTTCTACATGATGAAGCTCAGATAAAAATGGACAGGTCTTCTAATGATGATGGCTTGATCGCTTCTTCTCTACAATCTCGTTTACAAATCATAAAGGAAGCAGACAGTAGCTCGAACATACGAACATACACACAGATAACATAGATTACAAATCACGTAGGTCGTTTGAATTATAGGTCACGGTGGTCGCCTCAAGCAAGAAGCTTGGGCTATAGTTTATAAACAAATGAATGACCACAGGTGACGGCACTAGACACTGACTGATTATACAAGTCATCTTAGCCTACTTTATTGTATACGTCATCTTAGCCTACTTTATCGTATCTGGTCTGATCACATTCCTGCAAGCAATCTAGTTGACCTCTTGGGTCACTGGTTTTAATTAATCATAGTTTCAGTTTTTTATATATATGGAATAACATTCCATATTTTTATTATGTAACACTTACACATATTGTGGTTACTTTGTTGTCAATTTTACACATATGACAACGCTGTCTCTTTGCAGCTCTTTCCTGAGACTGAGAATTATCATATTCTAGAGATGGTCTTGCAGTTTCAGCAACTTGCCGGGCATTTGGCGTCCTAGGTAATGATACCCTTGAAGACAATACAGGTTGGACTAAGGCCAATCCAAGTTCATGAAGAAAAATTCTTAGCTTGAAGGTAGCTTTTCCCTTCCAGTTAGGTTGCACTATATCCCAAAGGACAAAAGCATTGTAGGCAGACACATCCACTATGTTATCAAACAAGGCCATAGGCCATCTTTTTGTCTGACGCTTTGACCTATAAGTTGCAGCAATTTTGTCTAAATTATCAACCCTTTAGTTGAATTGTAAAATTCAATTATGTCAGGTTTCTTTTCTTCTTTTTCACTAATAATCATACATCTTTGATGCAGTTTGTGAAAAACTTGGAGCAAATATAGCAAAAAGTAGGTACGGGTCGTTTTGACACAAACAGATTAGATGTTACTTTTTTTTGCTGCTCATTAACTACTGGGAAAAATTTGACCAGACTTAGGAGGTCAAATATAAATAACCCCCCTAAAGTCAAGAAAAGTCAAGGAGTATGAAGCTTCAATCTCTAAAAACAAGAGAGATATGCTAATGTAAAATTGTTTTCGGGTCAAAACTACCCCCTAACAGTGCAGCAAGGGTTAAATTATCCGCGGCATACTGACTAGGTTTTATTTTAATTTGATTTGATTTATTTATTGCCTTTTCTTTTCTTTTTTTAGAGATCTTTGCACTTAGGAGGTGAGGAATAGCATTCTCACTAACTATCCCATATTCCCAAGACGAAGCAAAGGTTTATTTTTTTATTAATTAATTACATTAATTAAAACGAACCAGTGCTCTATGATAATTGATTACATCATAAACTGAGACAAGAAATGTGGATTTATACAACACTGTAATTCTTAAATGCGACTGCCTTGCAACCTTGTACATTGCAAAATGGTAAAATGAGAGAGAGAGGAGAGAGAGAGAGAGAGAGAGAGAGAGAGAGAGAGAGAGAGAGAGAGAGAGAATACGATTCTTTTACAGCAGGGGTGTCAAACTTAATTCCTTTCGAGGGCCAATTATGCACTTGGTTATATTCTCGAGGGCCATCAAAGATTGGTAATGACTTATTCCTTATTCCTTATGACCTATTTATCAAGATTTGCAATAAAAGAGCCTTATTGCCATCAATTATAATATGAAAAATAAATATATAAAATATTGTCATATGAATGAAAGGTAAAACTTATTATGTTCTGTTTTAAAATAGTTTAGTAAACTTTAGTTAAATTTTCCTCGTTCTAACAGTTATAGTAGCAAATATTTCTTTACAGAAATATTTGCCAACCGAGTATAATTACATTGTATAAGAGGATGCGAGTGAAACGAACGAAACGACAAGACAATATAAAAACCATGTGTTATGTGCAATTCTCCGAAAAACACCATTTTTATTTATTTATTTACTTTTTGCCACAAAACCATAATTGCACAAAGATTTGGCAATCAAGGCATTCAACAAAGAAGACGAATAACTCCAAATGACAGCAAGTGTCCTCACTCGTGCACATGATCAAAAGAGACAAAGATGCTGATGAGAGAGAGAGAGAGAGAGAGAGAGAGAGAGAGAGAGAGAGAGAGAGAGAGTGCAATACAAACGCAGGGGGAGAATATCTGTCCAGTGGCCACATGGACAATTGCCGAGAGCTCCCGGGAAGGACTCCACCGAACAATCAGCTTCTGCCTCCATATACAAGATGCTGAGTCAGCGCACTGCTTCCCCGACGACCCAAAGAAGTCGGACAACAAGAGAAGAAAAGCCTCTACAAGTCACCAGTCTGTCAATTTGATTTCACTCACAAAAAATGTTCCTTTATTCAATTCTTTCCATCAAGTCCTTGAAGTGGTCATGTGATAGAATAAAAATGGTTTTCTACGGAGGGCCATTTTTGGGTGATTTTGCCTCGTGAGGCAGTAGTATTATTTCCCTTTGTGCATTTTATGTTATATTTAAGATGAAAATATGTATACTAAATATAGCGAATATGTATACTAAATTATATCGAACGGAGGAAAATGTTCTGTCTCCCTCTAAGCGCGAAATACACCATCCTTCAGGCTTCAAAGATCAAATTAGTACTCACTCCGATTTCAACTTCATTCCAACTGGATGTAAATAAGCGTTTCCAGAGCCATTTCAGACTGACTCCCCTCCTTCCTGCACCTCCCAAAAAATCCAAATGGTTTTAGAAGAATTATAGTCAGCGAATCATCGAAGAATTGGAGTATTGCATTTGATAAATATGCTTATATTGTTTCATTAAAATTTGGGATGGATGGTTATAAATATCTAAACAGGGGGATATCTTTAATCTATGTCGTCAGACCAACGTTTCTCCAAATAAACTATGCTGGGCAAAATCGATACTGACCTTCATAACCTCTCTCTCTCTCTCTCTCTCTCTCTCTCTCTCTCTCTCTTTTCTCTCTCTCTCTCTCTCTCATACACAGATATATACAGTCCCGCATCGAATTCTTATAGAATATGCAAAAATGTTTAATAGCGATTCCATTTCTCCTTATAAATTAATCCAAAAGTGCTGACACACAATAATGACGACTATTTTGGAAGGTCACTCACCTCTGAATATCAAATGGAAATAAAAAAAAATCCGCAAAATAACAGACAAAGCAAAACAAAAACGAATACCAAAGACAGATCCAATTACACGAGACATTTAAAAACGTCAATGAAAAAAACTGCAACTCATCCCGAGACCAAAAACCTCAAACAAAACTTAAATGTTTTTCCTAAAAAGGAAAAATATGAAAAAATATTAAAAACCTTCTTTTCGTCAAGGAAAATACAAAGTCAGTCATAAGCAATTCATCCGGGCTTATGGAAAAACAAAACTCGTCAAAACCTAATTTTGGAAAGGGCAAAGTCATGATTACAAAGACAATCTAAACAGCGTAAGTATTGACGCCTCAAAACAAACTAAAGACTTATAAATAAAAAACGATATCTGAGAATATATCAATAAACGGTCAAGATCTTATATATATAATAATACTACCCTTGCGATGATAGACTGAAATTCCAGTAAATCACTAAAGTAATTAGCGACATCAATGGGTCAGTTCCTTTTCGCAAATCCAATAATAATAATAATAATAATAATAATAATAATAATAAGAATAATAATATAATAATAATAATAATAATGATATCGAAGAAGAAACTTTCCTCTCGTTTAAAATCAGGTAAAAAAAATTAATATCTATCTATCTATCTATCTATCTATCTATCTATCTATCTATCTATACATATATATATATATATATATATATATATATATATATATATATATATATATATATATATGTATATATATATATATATATATATATATATATATTATATTCCCATATATAATAAAACCACTCCAGCATCCAAATCCACCAAGAGGTAAACAATTGTCATCTAACTAACTCCGTACATTCGTGACATATGCAGACTCCCTCTCGTACATGAAAGAAAAAGAAAAAGGAAAAAAAGAAGCCTCTCTTCACTCAATTTTCATTCTCAGCATCAACTCCTCCCGACGTCCCATGGAGGGGGGGGGGGGTAAACCTCCTCACTCCGGTGAGTAATAGCTGGGAGATGATAAAAATAACATTCCAGGAATCCTTTTGCACTGCTGGAATTCCGACTGGAAGATTGGACACATCCGCTGGATTCCAGATGCCAAAGTTTTGCCATTTTTGGCACAAAGTGGAGTAAACGACAAATGGTGACCTATCCTGACCTTAGTCAAGGTGAAGGTAAATCTATAATAAGTACATCTCGAAACTATCTATGGGTCGAAATATAATCAAAGGCTACGACAACTGGGTGTCACATGGAGCTTTTAAGATTCATTCATAAGATTCATTCATTCATTACATGTTTATGGTTAAATTAATTTACATTAAGACCTTAACATTGAGCTTTTAAGAAGTCCTGGATAATCAGCTGATGGTCAGTACAAACATCTCCATTATTTCCTCGTTGTTTCATGAATAATCTTCCGTTTACACTTAACAGAGTTATGACCGTATAAAGTGTGAGGTAACCAAACTGACAAGCAAACACACACACACACACACACACGCACACAGTCATACAGAAAGAACAACAGGCCACTGATTTCCAAAGACCGCCTCAAAACCCGTTTGAGGTTGATTTATTTATTAAAAAAAAATTTTAAATGGTGATAAATCGTGAATAAAAAATATTGTCCCTAAGTCTTGAATGCCTTAAAGGGGAACTTGAAAGGCAAAAGTCCCGTATTTTTTTTGCGTCGAACTCCGACCCAATAACCATTTCCTGGCTCCTTGCAGAAACGACCGACCGAGCCTGTGGTTATGGACTTCGAGGAGAAAATACGACGTCCAGCCCGAATTCTTCGAGGGCCAAGGAATCCCGTGCAGGACCCCGAAAGAGATGACCCCCAATTCTGCCGAAGGAAAACCTGTGTGTGATGCGTTCCAAAATATCGACAGGAAAATGATGACCTTTCCGGGTAAAGAAGTGATGATTTTCGAAAAGATGGAAATTTGTCCGAGTGTAATTTGGTTGTAAATGATACGCCATTATTTTTAAACTCTCTCTTGAGAGAGAGAGCGAGAGAGAGAGAGAGAGAGAGAGAATAAAAAATGCCAAGAGGGAGAGAGAGAGAGTAAAACTGCCAAAAAATATGACAGACAAAAGCATAAAAGCCTTTAAGAGATGCCGCCACCATAAACATCCCATCGTCAGTGCCAAAAGGAGAAAGGTGTTTTTTCCCGGTGTCCTGCGCATCGCTTCTCTCTATTATGTGGGAGAAAGATGAGAAGGAAACCACAGACAGGGAGCTCACAGAAGGCAAAATGGCTTCTGACAAGATGGAAAGCAGAAAAAGACGGGAGGGAGACAAACAGACGACGCAAGAAAAAAAAAGTATAATAATGCTTTTATTTTCACATTTTAGGTTACAGTGGGAAACTAAGTTTTTTGCATGAAATACTTCATCAAATGAGAGATGATCACCGAAAACCAAGCCGACCATATGGTGCCTTTGAAAAAAATAACTAATATTAAAACTACGTACAAATTTTACTATAAGCATCATTTACTAACCGATTCAGTAGCTTGATACTTACAGGTAGATTGTTCCCATTTACTGGCCCTAACTGACAAGAGCCTGAGCTGCTATTTCCGTCTTAGTTCTCAGGATATGAAAATTATTTGATTAACTTGTTTGACGCAGTTTACCTATGAAATATTTTATGCCCATGGCCAAGCAACTTTTAAATCTTCCTAGAAGGTAAAAAATAGTAAGCAGCATCGACTTTCCTCACTCTTTTCAGTCAAAGGTTCAAAAAATTCTTGTATTTATTGAATATGAATATAGTGTTTTTAGGCCAAAGCCAAACACTGGGAACCTATGAGGTCATTCAGTGCTAAATGGAAATTGGATTGCGAGTAAAAGGTTTGAAAGGCGTAACCAGGAGGCGGAAAACCTCAAAGCAGTTGCCACTTTGAATCAAGTGTTAAGAGAGAGTGGAAAGTAAGACAGAAGAAAAGAATATGAAAAGGAGGTACAGTAAAAGGAACAAAAGGGATTGCAGCTAGGGGCCGAAGGCACTCTGCAAAGAACCTTAAGTAATGCCTACAGTGCACCACATGAGGTGCACTGACGGCACTAACTAGCTAAGGGGCTTGTTTTTTATTGACCTCGATGTCCCGTCACCTCTCGAGTGCTGACCCACAGATATCATGAAAGGACTCCACAGAGAGAAGGGAAAAGCAGCTTGTCTCTCCATATGGGGACTTGAGTCTGGCTTAAGCCACCTGGCGGAGGAGTGGCAGGCTTAGGACAGCGGTGGGAAGTGTGGGATAAAGGTGGGAAGTTTCCCACTTCTTCTCTGCTTCTCTCACCTTCCGCTTATTATTTCCCCTCTCTCATTTCCTTCTTCATTCTCGGTCACGTCCTTGTTACGTTAGCAGGATCTCGTTTGAGTCCTGTAATTTTCATGTTACTTGAGAGAGAGAGAGAGAGAGAGAGAGAGAGAGAGAGAGAGAGAGAGAGAGAGAGAGAAGAGAGACTCATAATATATCCCAAATACAAAATTTTCCTGTTTACACTCACTTCTTAATGTCGAATTTCCTCATTAAGAAGTAACTAGATCTGCTTGTTCATCACATAGCATCCTTTGTTACATCAAAATCTTGATTAAAATTAACAGAAAAATAAAATAAGAAAAATTAAATAAATACCATGAATAAATCGATCACATGATGCGCTCCGTGGCACTTCTATCCTTCATACCTGTCGATAAGCACACCTGAGGATTAGCACTAATTATCTACTGTGGTTTCAAACGTGGAGGTTCGGTGGGTATCTTCCCGTTCATATATTTCGCCTTAAAAATGCCCTAGTGTGTTGGCCCAGTAGAAATATAAAACGGTTGTGACGGGACCTTCTACCTCTGAACTTCCATCTGCACATATGAAGACAAATTGAGTTTCGACTAAAAGAAAGGGAAACGAACTTTATGGGGAAATTTACTTCAAAGACAACCCCGCTTTTGCAGGGAAATTCCCTAAAGGGGGAAATCCGCTGATAGGGAAACTGATCTGAAAGGTGACACTCGTACCTGGTAGAATAAGCGATACCCACAGAAGACTCTCACCTTCAGGTCTTGAAAATAAGACCTGCCAGAAATTTATTTGTTGAGTTGTTACATAATTTTTTCGTTTCTAATGACTGATCTCTTCTTTCTGTATTGAGCATTACTTTTGTTACTCTTTTCAAATGAACACTATATTTGATGGAAGGTTGAATTCCAAGGCAATGGCCCATTTGGTGGCCTTGTTCCATATGTGTAAGGTTCCTCTTCCGAATAATAAGAATGATTATGCAAGAATGATATACATAAGGAACCAGACAGAAGACTGGTGAATACAACTACAATTTGCATTTATTATAACGTTGAGAGGTAAGTACATATATCTTAGTTTAACAAGACCACTGAGCTGAAAATAACAGCTCTCCTAGGGCTGCCTGAAGGATTAGATATTTTGACGTGGCTAGGACCAACTGGTTACTTAGCAACGGGACCTGCAGCTTATTGTGGGATCCGAACCACATCGATAAATTACAATTTCTATCATCAGAAATAAATTCCTCTGATTTCATGTTGGCAGAGCAGGGAATCGAACCCGGACCCTGAGATCGGTAGTCGAGCAAGTAAGCGACTCATCCAACGAGGATCATAACGTTAAAGGGTAGTAATTAGGGTTAGGTACATATAACAGACTCATCAAATCCTATACGATAATTTTTTTTTTTAAATACCAACTCTGCTACTGATATAAAGGGGCAATATATTCCTAAGTTGCACTGAAATGTATCAGATAAGATTTTCTTTCTCAATAAGCAAAACGTTTTTAGAAAACCAACATATAATAATAACTCCATTTCCCAAAATGATTCGATTCCCAAATGAGGAATACGACGAAGGAGCGCCCAATCTGTCACCAACAAAGGATTCACAATGACCAAATATCCTAATCTCATTTACTACCGTACAACGTAACCATAATATGAATACTATGGTAGATTTCACATCAACCGTGCATTTGATGTCAAGGCCCGTCCCTTAGGACGCTCCTGATTGGCTGCTGATAAGCAAATCACAATGCTGGAACCTCTCAGTCTCTCTCGAGAGTTCACATAGGCAGGATGTATGCTCCACCTCTCCTGAGGGATACGTCTTTCAAAGGTGAGAGTTTTCCAGCCCTGTGATTGGCTTATCAACAGCCAATAAGGAGCGTCGTAAGGGACTGGCCTAGACATCAAAATGCACGGTTGATGTGAATCTACTTTGGCTACAAGAGAATGCGACTACAATTCCAGCCCCTGCAGACACCAAATATAAAAACAGAAGTCGCAATGAATTAATACGAAAGAATGAACGAAAGCATACGAAAAAAAGACGAAAATAAGCTGAAATAACAGAACCCGATAAACGGAAGTAAGAACAGAACATTCGCAAATAACAAAGCCATTATTATCTCTTTTCGGGATACGTGACACAGCACCGTAACAAAGGGGAATAATATATATATATATATATATATATATATATATATATATATATATATATATATATATATATATATATAAATGGCTTCAGGCCAATTCCACCATGCATGACCTCAATCCTGTAATGCATAACTCTTGGCTTTTCTCGTGAACTTGAGATCATCGTTCATAATACACGTTTGGAAAGAGTAAATGGATCATCCATTCCTGTGATCTAATCGAGATATATTACGGAGGCTGCCATCTATCTCCTGATGGACGCCGTTTTATTACATATATATATATATATATATATATATATATATATATATATATATATATATGTGTGTGTGTGTGTGTGTGTGTGTGTGTGTGTGTATATATATATAAACACTTATATTCTTATATGATAATTATATTAGTTGAATAAATCGAAGTAATAATAATAATAATAATAATAATAATAATAATAAAAATAAAATAATAATAATAATAATAATAATAATAATAATAATAATAATAATAATAATAATAATAATAATATTTTCGTAGAAGACCCTCTTTTATGCAATGCTGTTAAAAAGAATGGCAGAATCAAGAGTTAATCTTATATATTGTTTTTTCTATTTGCCTTACAATTCGCTTCTCAGGCTCAGCGATGTTTCTGAGTAACCGGCCGATATTTATATTGGGAATTTTCAAAAAATTATAAATGCTGAAGGTAATCTTTTATTAGAACATGATCTCAGGTCCAGGACAAGAAGGGGTCGTCGTCAGTGCCGGTATTATTCCGTAGGTGTAGTTTAGTGCCGGGCCCTAAACCAAAGACGACCCGGTCCCGGAACTGAACTATGCCTACGAATAATACCGGCACTGACGACGACCCCTTCTTGTCCTGGACCTGAGATCCTGTTCTAATAAAAGATTACCTTCAGCATTTATAATTTTTTGAAAGTTTCCCAATATGAATATTGGCCAGTTGCCTGGAAACATCGCAGAGCCTGAGAAGCGAATTGTAAGGAAAATAAATAGAAAAAACAATATATAAAATCCACTTGCTTGATTCTGCCATTCTTTTCAACAATAATAATAAGAACGCGAACACGACCTGGAACCCCACATCATAACCATTAGTTTTGGATAGACTGTGATAGATAAAAACGATATCATAATAATAATAAAATAATAATATAATAATAATAATAATAATAATATAATAATATACAATTCGCATCAAAAGCACCAACAGTCAAAAAAGGATTTGTTTTCTTTAGAAAACGTGCCAACACTGTTAACTCATTTTTCGTGATATTTTTCAAATTTTTACAATTGACCGTTTGAATACAACCACTGGGTCAGTGGTAAGTACTAGCGAGAGTAAGATAACTTTTTGTATACATTTTGCTCTAGTTCAATTTTTCTATTTTGTGCTGCGTTTTGTAATAGGTTAAAATAAAAATAAAAATAAACGAACAAAATAGAAAAATTTTAAAATAAATTCTGAGGAAAATTATTTAAAAATTTTTTCTTAATGGAAAAGCAGGAATGTCAATGAAAGTAATGGGGAACAAAATCAGTGAATACATTGATAGTTATATTTGGCCGACTTTACATATCAAAACGAAGTCAATAGTGACTTTTTACATCTTCAGAAGGGTTCGCCATCAACTTGATAAAATCAATCGATTTAGAGTCAGCTCCAAGAAGAATCTGGATCTCTTAGGAATATAAAAAACTTTTATTTTGACTTATTTTTCCTAAATCATACATTAAATTATTATTCAAACTAAGCAATAAATCATGCAGGAACAAGAGCGTTTAAACAGAGGCAGCTTTGTCTTCTTCAAACACTTCAGGAAAGTTAACTATTCTTTTTCACATTGATCAAACCCAATCTTTTACAAATATATATTCAGTCTATCATGATTTTACCGACAATGACAATAAGAATCACAGGATTATGACGTTACAAAATACTCCATTTTAAATATATCAGTCACCACCCCCCCTTCCCTCTCTCTCTCTCTCTTGAAGAACTAGGACTCCTTATTTCTCCATCAGACCAAATATCTTCAGCGGGGTCAGCGATAATGGTCCTTATTTGATATGGAAATAAGGAAACAAATCCGACGCAAGAAAGAAGTCGGGAGGAAAATGGCCCTTCAGCATTCGTGCTATAAATAAAGGCGAAAACTCACACTGACCCCCCCCCCCCCCAACCCTGTCACAACACAACAAAACTATCCGAATTCCCTCCCTAATTTGGTGGACCGGAATCAATTGTGCGACGACAGTTTTTGGGCTATGAGGCGGTCCCCTATCAGGGCCACAAGCCACCTCCCCCCCTGACCCTAGGTCCATTGGCCCACCCTTGCAACTCCCTTTCAGGAGATGTGGACGACGTGTCAGGTTTAAAGTCCACTGCGTCTTGTCTGACGTAAAATGAAGGTCGCTGGAAGATCTGTAAGCGAACAGATTTGTGTATAGGTCAATGTGAAAGTTGCTCTCTCTCTCTCTCTCTCTCTCTCTCTCTCTCATATATATATATATATATATATATATATATATATATATATATATATATATATATATATAAATTAATTGATTTGAAGTTTTTTTATCTCACCATACTCTCTCTCTCTCTCTCTCTCTCTCTCTCGCCTTCTTCATCTTCTTCCAACACCCTTTCTACATCTGGATCTGGACAGAATTTGACATCCGGTCTCCATACAGTACTCCATTGAGGCAGTGCGCTGGAAGACCTCAGTTGTTTGCGATGGTCGCTGATTGGGAAGAGGGACAACAGCGCCCATCGACCATTCGATCTACTGGAGGCTGCTCAAATGAACGCGTGCAACGCGAGCAGCCTTTACCACACATGCGTTGACTCCTTCAGTTAAAAGTTCATTTCAAAGCGTCCACCTAAACGCAAAGACCAAAAGAAAACAAAAATGCGGAAACCGAATCGTCCCGCCATCGGCCACGGAAACAATGGAGCTCTTTTCATCGGATAATGTGCGAAGTATCTCACTCGCTCCCACTCATTACCTCGCTCCCTCTGACGTGAAAGAGACTACGGGGCCACTCACACAATACCCTTTGCGAAACGTTTAATAATTAGTTAATATTTGTGCTAATCCCTAATTACCTGGCCTAATTCAGCTAGTAATGGGACGCTGTTAATTTTCTTTACTTTCAGCGGTGGGTTAGTGTTGAGAGAGAGAGAGAGAGAGAGAGAGAGAGAGAGAGAATGTCTTTTTTTCTTTTTTTTTCTTTTTTCTTTTTTAAGAAAGGAAAAATTTTGTAATCCACTGATCAGAAAGCATTTTAGAATACTGTTACTGTGATGAATACTAATCGTCGTCACCCAAACATCATTAACTTCTATAATTTTCCCAACTAATGAGACGAATATGTCACTCTATAACGTACTGTCGGCCAAAAAACTCGTGGCAGAGTTTCATAATTTTTTCGTTCACCTGCCTGACGCCACGATTCATGCCTTATTTATCTATTTTTCTTTTCTAAGATGGAAGAAATCAAGTGTAATGGCGTTAAAAACAATCACTGATATCTTTGGGACATTACGTTAGATTATTGTGTAAAACTATTTTCCATATAGCAAAATTGACGTGAACGAAACGAAGTGATAAAAGACGTCATATCACAACCATAGATATACATTACCAAATAGATAGGAGACACATATCACTAGTATATCGCATAAACATAGTCCTTAAATTATCATTTCAATATTAAGTTGAAGATAGTTGAATTATTCCATTTGTTAAATTTTTACAGAAAACATTGGAATCTCACAAAATGCTATCAAATTTAAAACAAAAAGGAAAAAAAAAACCGATATCTTAACAGTGTGAACCAGGCGACCTCACTCTATTGCTTTTGATGTTATGTGCACGGGAATCTAATGTCAATGTGCCATTTATCGGTCTAAGAACATCCCTCGATGAGCGAGAGAAGTATTGCACTGCATTCGTGCAAGTTCCTGTTTGGAGAGATATCAGGAAAGCTTAATAAACCGGAGAGAATCATACATAGATGAATAAAATTGTTTAAAGAACGGCAAAATTTAGAATATGGGCCTAGAGGTGGAACACCTCGAAGCACCACATGAAAGCAAGACAATACATTAGTGTAAATGTTGCTGAGGCAACATTCATTTGTGAACTTTGAATTCTAGTGCCTCGTTACGACATTGCTGAACCAGGAATCATAACTAGCTCTACCGCTTATGACTGGTGTCTGATGAATACTTTAGATGAAGAGGAAGAGATTTTTAAATCTACACTTGAAGTCTTTGATAGTTGTCTAATGAATAAGTCTAATGAATAAGCAAACTTATCTTTGATGGATGAGAGATTCAGTTAGGCTTACTCTTTTTGTTTTGTTTTTTATCGGTGGCCAGTGAATACCACGGATAGGGAGGGAAGCAGTTTCAATGATGCATGCATTTTTTTCTTCAAACCCCTAAAGAAATACATTTTATTGGGAGATACTTTATTAACATCGGCCTAATCATCCATCCTATACGCCACCTCCGCTCTCTTCTACATCTCAGGCGACTAGATAACGACTTCTCACTACGAACTCCATCTCGTGAAAGCATCACTAATGATAACCTTTATTCTAAAATTCCTCGCACCGACAACGGACGCCTTAAAATGCATGTTTATAAAATATTTTCTGTTCAAAGAAACTTTATCTTTATAAAATATTTTCTGTTCAAGAAACTTTATCTTTCATTCACCCTGTAGCTGTCAAAGAGCAACCCTTGATTAAGCAGTAGGTTTTTTCTTGAAAAAAAAAAAAAAAAACAAACAAACAAACAAACAAACAAACATGAAATAGACTTAAACGAAGAACGTCACCTTTTCATATTTCTTATCCTTTCCAGCTACTTAGAATAAATGCTCTTATGGTAGTAGGTCTAGTAGGTATACATGTGAAACTAATTTAAATTAATTTCTATTTAGAAGAAATGAATAACTACAGAAAGATCACCTAAGAAAGCTTTAAGGAAAGTAAGCCATTCTTAATGTATTCGTCAGTTTTGACTCCCATAGCTTTCCAAGGTGTCCCAAATGAAACAGGATGATATGCAAGGAATTCGATAAAAAATAAGACTGAATTATTTATATTCGTTTGATTTTTTTATGATTGCTTTTTGAACTTTGAATAGCTAGGTCTGAGTTTAAATTATGTAAAGCAATATGAAAAGGATAAGAAGAAAGGCGAACATGGCTAATAAAACAAGAAGAATAACTGGGAATAGTCAAATAAAGCAGATTAGTATATATATATATATATATATATATATATATATATATATATATATATATATATATATCTATTCATTAATATTACGTATCCGAGAGAGTATGCTGCTGAAAATAGACCTAGACTAATCATGTAGGAAAATCAGAAGTCCAACTTAGGCCCACTAAATGTGTCATGCAAATTATTTTATTGATCAAGAACAAATAGTTTAACTAAACATCGTTTTCAAAGAATGTTAACGCCTTGATGTATTATTTATCGGCTGTAGGAGACGATACGTTGAGTCAAGACTCGAGCGGCAGCAAACCAAAAAGCCAACTTCAAAATCTTCGGTATGCTGTCACGAAGCTAGAGTTGAGAATAAATTTAGAAATCGTGGACCCATCGTATATATTTTTCCTTACTTTGCAAAATAATTATCTTTAATACGTTGAATAAGTCTACTCTATTTTAATGTAATTTATTTCAAGTATAGCACCTTTGAAAGGAAATGTTATTTATTGTTAAGTAAATAACCTAGCACCTGCATATGGCAATATTTCCATAACGAAATCAACAATGAATTAAGAACTACGCCAATTCTTCGTTGGCCGTCTGTACACTTCGATGAAGCTCTTCTTTCCACCAATCGCATGGCAGCAATAACTAACAGGTGAGAAATAACAGGTGACTCAACATAGATTTTAAAATATGACTGAAAAGTTGGAGATGAATATCTAAATGGAAATCTGAAGACAATGTTCATTTATGTAATCCGTCAATAAACTCAGGAATGAGTAAGAACGAATTCGCTGCCTATATCAAAGAACAAAATCGCCGGTACTTTTGACAACAATCTTGATAATAAAAGGAAAACCTTAGAAACGCCTCACTGCAATGCTTGCCATTCACAGGACGCGTGACGTGAATTTCTTACCGATGGCGTCTGCTTAATTCCCGTGACTTCGGGAATCTTTCTTCATGAAATGCTGCTCATCAATGCTGATAGTACGGCCCCTCAGTCAGCCCCTCAGAAACGAGACCGCGATGAAAAGAGCTTTAATGACGCCAAGGAGATCCCTGGGATCCGTTGTGC
>NC_087215.1:8728034-8750534 GCF_015104395.2 Macrobrachium nipponense | reverse complement strand
GAGATAGAATGAGGGACAATCCATACATGGAATTTTATATATTATGTTTGTTGCTTTCTCTGGGGCCATTTTTTATTAACATTCTTTTTAGTGTGTTATTATAGGAAAAAACAAGGTTGACATTAAAAGCTTTTAACAATGGTTTAATGGTTTCAAATCCGTTAAAATGAGGCAAACTGAGAATGTTCTTAGAATTTTGGGTTCTTTCTGTGTTTTTTATTTACAGTAATAAAACTTTTTGTGGGCTTTATTATAACAAATGTCTAATATATGTGAAGGATAGCATAAATCTTCCCTATTTTTCTTATGTATTCAAATTCTTGATCCAAATATTGTGGACTGACAATTCGCAATGCTCGTAAAAACATAGAGGAAAAAATTGATATTTTTATATTAAGATGGTGGCCTGAGAAGAAATGAACATAAGTTAAGTTGTTAGTCGGTTTCCTATAATACTGAATTTACATTGAAATGGTTCTCTATGTATCAAAACGTCTAAGAAAGAGAGGCAATTGTCTTTTTCTAATTCTAGAGTAAACTTATAGGTAGAGGTAATTCATGCTGAGTTAGTTCATTAATTACCTCTACCTATAAGTCACATTATTTCACTCACGAGTTTGTGCATTTGTGATTGTAAGTTTATATTCAATGGTGAATTTTATCAACAAATTTTTGGCATGGCAATGGGAAATCCTTTATCACCATGCTCTCAAACCTGTATATGGAATTCTTTGAAAAACGCTACCTTACCTAATATCATTCATATTCCTGTAAAGTGGTATCGTTACGTTTGATGATTGTTTAGCTGTTCTTCCTGTCGGTATTGATGTAAATGATTTACTCTCTAAATTAAATACCAGGTACCATCGATTAAGTTTACTCTAGAATTAGAAAAAGACAATTGCCTCCCTTTCTTAGACGTTTTGATACATAGAGAACCATTTCAATGTAAATTCAGTATTTTATAGGAAACCGACTAACAACTTAACTTATGTTCATTTCTTCTCAGGCCACCATCTTAATATAAAAATATCAATTTTTTCCTCTATGTTTTTACGAGCATTACGAATTGTCATCGTCATCATCATCATCATCATCATTGCGTGTCTAGTAGCAACAGCAACCATTGCAAACCCATTAAAATAAATATTCCAAAGTGTTTGAAGTTTCATTTACGTAAAATGAACTCAAGAATGGTATTCTAAATCATTGGTCAGTCATGAAAGTCTGTCCCTCTCGCAAAACTAATAGTCGCAAAAATCACTCAGTAACATAAAAAATCTCCAATGAGTTTCATAAGGCTCCCTAGTTAATCTTTCTATAATGGGCGTAATGTCTGTCCGTTCGTCTGTCATTCAATCACAGCCAAACGGCTGGTCCGATGGGCATGAAACTTGGCAGGTTGTTATAGTGGTGGGGACCCTCAAGATGGTGTATAATGGGGTTTCATCTTACCTCCCCATCCCCCCTCCGAAGGGGGTGGTGTGATGGGGATTCCCTGAAACAGAGCTGGTCCCGTCCTTGAAACGAGGCTGGTTACGCCCGTAGACTTGGTTACTTTTACGAATTTTCATACATCATTTCTGTATACATATGTTTGCTAGTATAAGTAAGGCGCACATGTATAAATCAGTGACCTACAAAAAGACTAAATAGAATGAATCGAAACTCAAAAGAGAGTTTTAGTGCAAGTTTTCTCTCTAGATTGAACTGAATGCTTATGTCATTCTACCTTTAGTAAAGTTAACAAACCTGAACTGCCTTTCATCCTGTGATATCGGACATTCAACAAAACGTTCAGACCAACGTTTTGTTCGTTGCTGTTTCTGCAAAGTCCAGATTCAGGGATGTTTGTTTGTATGGTGTCTTTACGTTGCATAGAACCAGTGGTTATTCAGCAACAGGACCAACGGCTTTACAATGACTTCCGAACCACGTCGAGAGTGAACTTCTATCACCAGAAATACACATCTCTCACCTTCAGTGGAAAGCCAGAGAATCGAACTCGCAGCCACCAAGGTGGCACGACAATACCATACCGACCACGCCACTGAGGTGCATGTTGAACAATGAAAGATTGCCCTTCACTAACCTACGGCTATGGCCAGCGCTGACATCAGTCCTGCTTAATCTAACACGATGGCCAACACATGGATTTTCTGATGCTTCAGTGGATATGGACCATGAGGAATACGGGTACCCGATTTCAATATTTAAGGAAGGCTATGTTGACTACACTAAAAACAATATGACGAAGGACCTTTTTTTCTAATAATATTATGATTCCAAAACAAATACATAATTATGTAAAGGTACATATATTTAAATTTAAAACTTTAAGAATAGCATTCAGGACTCTGTTCGGTTCCCCTTATCAATCAGATTGATAAGGGGAACCGAACAGATTCCCGAAAGTTTTCCTTAAAGTTTTAAATCTAAATAATTTTTTATTACGATTATTATTATTATTATTATTATTATTATTATTATTATTATTATTAGTATAGTAATAGTACTAGTAGTAATAGCAGTTAAACAATCTACAAGCCATTTTCTAAACCTAAGCGATACAGTTGAGAGAACAAACACCAAACGCCTAAAACTAATGACTCTAAAAAGCACCTGCCCATTATTTACAGAATTTAAGAGTCATTACGAAACTGAGCGATGAAATTTACCATTATAAAGTAAACGTCTCTTCCTACAAATAATATTAAACTCCCGACAAAGAGAACTGACTTCCTATTCTCAGCTGGGTCGACTGTGAGCGGTAGTTGGGATCAAATCATGGACCTAACAAACACGAGTTCGCCCCTCTATCAAGTATGTTTTATATAATGGCTCTCCTTAATGTTATTATTTTTTAAAAGAATTTTTTGACAAATATAAGTTCCAATATATAAATGGTCTCCTAAATGTAATTATTTCCTTAAAAGAACTTTTTTTTTTACAAATATAGTTACAAGATGTTTTATCACAATCGCCAACACTGTCGTTCTGAAAATGGTAAATGAATAGTTATGAAAAACTGCCTTATAATGGGTTCAGTCTGAATACTCTTTGGATATCAAGACTGCTTCATGATAGAATTGGTCTTTTTTGTGCCCAGCGGCAATTCATACCTTTTTGTTTCTACAGTTTGTCTCAATATTTTCCTGCCTGGAAAACAATACCTCTACAATAGACTGTTAGAAGATCGCCCAGAAACAAATAATTAAAAATAAGCAAAGCTCAAAAGGAAAATATAACGTTTCCTTCGTTATTGAGAGCCAGGTATTGTGGGAGACGTAATTGCCAATTTTGTCGTTCTTTCTTTCTTTCTTTCTTTACGGAATCACCTTTGTTGTGGAAATCGATACACCCAATTTCCCGCAGTCACTACCTACTCTCCCCATAGACTATTGTCTGGATCTGCAATAAGACATCCTTTTTGTGACTCGGGTAACGTCAACAATAACGACACAACAAGGCTTTTTATTTCCTCCACTGGCCATGATGGATTTCCGATAAGAGGCGCAAAATTCCTCAGATATCATAAGGGCGTCACTTCAACCTTTCAAAACGGCCGAGAATTGAATATACAAATGGTCCTTGTGTTCAGAGAATGCTTACAAAACGAACAAATATATCTTCTTCATCCCAGGGTACACCAACTACGGAGTCATCGACCATGGTAAAGGATTTGAAAACATTGCGTTTATTAAAATCTCAACAGCTCCTGGCTTATACTTCTCAAGATTTCAAACAAATACCATGACTACCCGATATGGCAACTAAACAAATAAATCACCAATGCTACAGCAACCAAATTAAAAAAAAAATTCACATATACTTCACTAATATTAAAACCACCCGGCAATTAGCGAACATCATTCACTTATAACTAACATATGGTTAAGAAAAGGCATACTATCAACCAAAAATTCACTGCTGGAAAGAAAAAAAAAAAAAAACACACACACACACACACAATTAATGAAAACAAAAAAACCTACCCAAATTCTGCGTACAATTCTCTAATTACCAATCATCTCTAGATTCGTAAAAGGGCGAAGTAACAAATAACAAACTTAAACAAATAATTCATAGAATGATAAAACCAAATCAACAAACAACTCGCTAATGAATAAGAAAATAAGATCAATTCAGCGATAATTCACAAGTAATAAAATATAAAAGATCAAGTAAGGAAATGAGTAACAATTGATAGAAAAAGACAAAATAAAATTAAAATGGATCATGAAAAATCAATATAAACCGATTCAAATCAATAAATATATAACTGACTTATAAAAAGATAACTCACGCCCTGAATGCAGAGCATCCTCACCATCAACAAACGAAAACACCAAAACAAAGAGTAATCGTGCAGATAAAACACCCACCCAAAAAGGAGACCAAATGGGCAAATGACAAGTGACAGAAAAAAAAAAAAGAGCGCTGCATATCAGCAAAGGCCGACCATCTCCGGCATGAACGCTCTATTTATAAAGCCACTTTGGCCGGATAGCGCTGCTGTCCTGAACGGTTTCCGATAACCGGAGCCTGAATAAGCCACAGCGGCGAGGAAAGGTTTCTTGCTTCCATCAGAGGGGATTTTCGGGGTGGGGTGGGCGGAAGGTTGGTTAGAGACAGGATATTAATCTAATATTTTCCCTTTGAGACTGAGCTTTGATGGTAATATCTTTATTCGTTTTTGACTATAGTAGATTCACATCAACCGTGCATCTGATGTCTAGGCACGTCACTTACGACGCTCCTGATTGGCTGTTGAAAAGCCAATCACAGGGCTGGAAACTCTCAGTCTTTCTCGAGAGTTCACATAGGCAGGATGCATGTTCCATCTCTCCTGAGGGATACTTTTGAAAAATGTATACCTCAGGAGAATACAGAAGCGGAACAGACATCCTGCCTATGTGAACTCTCTCGAGAGAAACTGAGAGTTTCCAGCCCTGTGACTGACTTATCAACAGCCAATCAGGAGTGTCTTAAGGGACTGGCCTAGACATCAAATGCACGGTTGATGTGAATCTACTGTAGTATCGTTCATTCCTTACTAATAGTTGAACTGTTGACACTTTAAAAATCCTCCTGGGCTTCTGCGAGGCTACTAAGGGGTGATCTCTTGTTTCTCTGCCTAGGACACGTGGCCAGTGTGTCGTTAGGCCCACTGTCTAACGCCCGCCCGCCCTTTCCGCCCCCACCAAGCCAGAGGGCTGGTTCCTATTCTCCTACTCCTGGGATTTGACCCCGGGTCCTCTCAACTGGTGGGCGAGAACCTTACCACCGCGCCACCACGGCGGGTATACTTTCCTTCCTTATAAAATAATATTAAAAGTCAAATAGCAGAGTCCATCTATACAACTCTTTTTGAACCTTTGCAACTGACCACCCTTTATTGCTTGAATTGATGGTTGATTCTATGATATTGATCATTCAAGGCAAGTATTCTTTTCAGTAACTCGTCATATTTTTCATTTGTAGAGGCCTTCTTAATCAAGATATTGTTCGAATTGACGTATTTGCTACTATTTCGTTTCCCATTTGCTGTCAACGCAAATGAAAACGAAACAGTAAAAAAATATATCAATACGAACAATATCTTCATTACGAAGGCTTCTACAAATGAAAAATATGTCAAGTTACTGAAAAAGAATACTTGGCTGGAATTTATTGAATTTTGGCTTGTATTTGAATGTAAAAAAAAAAAAAATACGGGCTGGCATCCCGATAACTGTTACCAGGCCAAACCAGAGACAAGAAGAAGATTCAGATCAGCCTTCCATCAAAAGAAAGAGGTGAGGACGTCAGGAAAACCAGAGGACGGAAGAACATTCCAAGGTCTGAAGAAGGAGGGAAGGAACGCTTCAAGTTTACTCAATTCATTCACCTCACAACTCCGACCATTAGCGACTATATAGTTTTGTCCACGCTGCTATTATTGTTTTTGTTTGAAAGAAAAACTAAAGAAATCAAGAAAGCTACTTAACATACAAGTCACACATCATAAAAACAAAGCTCGGCCTATTTCCCTCTATTTTTTCACCAACAATGGACGCAGTAAGTGTCTACGTAATGTCGTTCTAATGAAACAAAATCCACCAGCATCCACTTCTACATGGATTCCAGCCAATCTTCTTCTCTTACGCGTCACCTTTTCCACTTTAAAATGAAAACAAGAGCAGCATTAAGCTCCATGACTTCCCCTGTGGCACGAATATTATTATTAGCTTCTAGAACAAGCGAATAAATAGAACGTTTTTTTTTTCCACCACCCCACACATATGGTGACGTCAGGAACAACGATGACGTCATCACCCGCATCACGTGACGCCACTTCGTTGATGACTTCAAAAATATATTTAAGAGGTATAAAGAGCGGAATGAGTGACACTTCCGGTAGCGTTTTAATGAAAGGCCTTTTTTGATTCTGGCGCCATTTGCACACGAAAGCAGACTGGGAAGGGTTTAAGGGGGGGAGGGTGATGGACCAAGGGGGTGTAGGGGGCGAGGGGGTGTAGGGGGCGAGGGGGTGGGTATAGGGAGGGAATACCAATAACACTTGTTCCTCGAGATGCTACCATGACGTCATACTCCAGTGTTATGGTCTTTGTATATACAAACGTTCAAATGCATTCAAACATACTCTGACCTTTGCGTCATCTCAAAGAAAAAAAACCTCTCTCTCTCTCTCTCTCTCTCTCTCCTCCAGCGTATTCTTTTAATTATTGATAAGGCCTGTCCGCCTCATCCTTATCCGCTTGAGATAACACTCGGTTACAAAAAACCATTCTTCCTCCCCAGAAGAATATAGTCTCTCTCTCTCTCTCTCTCTCTCTCTCTCATCTCTCTCTCTCTCTCTCATCGCATTGTTCACGGTCTACGGCTAACACTAGTCAACTAATCTGTGGATAAGTATCAGCCACTAATGGGACACAAAATAAACAAATAAAAAAGGCTTGGTCCTATCAATCTCCCCTATACAATTATCATGAGAAACCAGAAGTTAATGATAATTATATATATATATATATATATATATATATATATATATATGTGTGTGTGTGTGTGTGTGTGTGTGTGTGTGTGTGTGTGTGTGTGTGTGTGTGTGTGTGTACAGATAAGTACACCTAAAACATGCATATTAACCCACTTCACACCTAAATTCGTTCATTAAGCGACGCCTCATCGGACCCAGAGGGAAAGCGATTGCAAACAACAAAATCACCTTCCCTTTTGTCTAGATTAACCTTTTTGTCTTGATCAAACTACCGCGAATAATATGGCTTTCAAATCGTTTGTCATCCGCCGTCCGTGAAACAATGTATGAAAAATGGTGAGCGTCATTCACACTTGCGTGGGCGCGAACGCTGAACTGGGTCAGACTAGCATTCCATTACGTTAGCTGTATTAATAATAATAATAATAATGAATTTTATTTTCAGCTCAATGCCATATACATGGAGTACACAAAGTACAGGCAGGTCAGACCAGCAATGTTATATGGAACAGAAACAGCAAGTATGAGGAAAACAGAGGAGAAGATGGATGAGCAGAAAATGAGAATGTTGAGATGGATGTCGGGAGTAACAAGGGAAGATAGGATTAGAAATGAGTATATAAGAGGATCGACAAAGGTAGTTGAAATACCAAAGAAGATACAGGAGGGAAGGCTTCCATGGTATGGACACCTGTTACGAAAGGAGGAACGTCATGTTGGAAGACATACGAGTGGAAACGGAAGTGCGGGGTAGAAGGAAGAAGGGAAGACCAAGAAGAGATGGCGTGATTGTGTAGGGGAAGATATGTTATGGAAGGTATCAACGAGAACGTGCACAGGACAGAATCGATGGAGAAAAGACTCATTCATAACGGCGACCCCATTTATAAATCGGTTCAAGCTGGGAAGAAGAAGACACAAAGTACAGACAGTAAGTAACAGACACAATCTCGATACATGAGATAACATGATAAGAAAATGGATAATCGACAATATCCGGATGTTTTTATCAATTAAAATTAGTTCCGAGAAATCCGGGGAAATTTTCAAGATCAACGTAATAGGTTTCGAGGGACATCGACATATGGGAAGTTTTAGTTTTCTGCAAAAGAAAGCTACTGAAATGGATTTGTCTGTCCGTCCGCCGTTTTTTCCCCTCCGCCCTCAGATCTTAAAAACTACTGAGACTAGAGCGCTGCAAATTGGTGTGTTGATCACCCACCTTCCAATCATCAAATATACCAAATGAAAGCCCTCTTGCTTCAGTAGTTTTGATGTTATTGAAGGTTCAACTTAGCCATAATCGTCCATCTGGCAACGATATAGGACAGGCCACCAACGGGCCGTGGTTAAAATTTCATGGGCCGTGGCTCATACCGCATTATACCGAGAACACCGAGAGATAGATCTATTTTCGGTGGCCTGGGTTATACGCTGTACAGAAAACTCAATTGCCCCGAAGAAACTTCGGCGCATTGTTTGTAACATCTGTGTAAAAGTTTCCTTCAAAATATCTGGATTATTATCACCGTTTATGTTAAAGTATCAGAGAAATCTGGAGTAAATCTTTAATGGTTATTCATTTGACAAACCGCATTTAATCATTTTGAAAATAGTACGAACAGCGACTTCAACCTATTAAAAGCGAACCCGATTGATTCTCTCTATGAAGATAAAAGGAAGCGAAGAGAAGCAGAGAGACAGATTAAGTTAATTCAGAGGTGGAATATCATCGTGACAAATGAGATGATCTCCTGTTTGTTGGCGATGACGCAATCATCGTATTTGGTGCTGATGTGGAAGAAGAAAGCTTTCATGGGAACGGCACCTCGTGCCTACACTAGCCCAGCCCCGATGAGAGAAATGGTGGAAAAGGGTACGGTAATGGAGTGGAGTGTAAGGGGTGGTGGGTGAGGAGTGGCAGGGGGATGGTTGGAAGGTGTTTAATCATATGGGGAGGGGGAGGTGCTTAATTATAAAGGATGCGGGACATCTTACTTTTCCTATAAAAAAAAAGTCTGGAAAGAAAGAGAAAACAATACTTCTGATTATTAAAGAATAAATCAAAAGCAAAGTTTTTCGACTGTCAATCATTCATCTAGAAGACCCTTTGTTGAAACGACTGAGTAATGAAACACTTATGGGAGATGAACTTCTTTAACAGGCAATTAAAAAAAAAAAAAAAAAAAAAAAAAAAAACAAAAAAAAAAAAAAAAAAAAAAAAAAAAAAAAAAAAAAAAAAAAAAACCAGCCATAGTCGATGGTGCTGACTTCTTTATAGAAGGTTAACTTCAGTTTTAATCTTTGATTTATTACCAATAACAAACACGTCTCATCTGAATAAAAAAAAAACAAAAAAAAAAACAGTAAATTTCTAAAAGGTACAATCCTAGAAAGAAAATGTACGTGCATTATTTGTAATGGTACCGCTGATAATACTTCAAATAATAAACTTAGATTTCTTACTGACAATTTACCAGTATCTTTATATTTTTATTATACAGGCATAGCTACAAAACATTTCATTTATTCTCAAATGCTACTAACAACAAAACTATTTCCCTCCTCCATAAGTATTCAAAACTTTTTATATACATATTTCCTCATATAACATCTCTGAACTTTTGAAAATTTTAATAGTTTCTTGATATTGACAGCATTTGCAACAGTTAATTATTGCAGTTTATATCAGAAACTTTTATTTTGCAAAATATTATAAATGAAAAAAATGTGCACATTTTTAAAAGCTATTCCAAATGAAATTGTATAGTATATTTCTTGCCTTGTTATGACGCTAATAATAAAAAAAAATATAATAATAATAATAATAAAATAATAATAATAATAATAATAATAATAATAATATAATAAATAATAATAATAATGGTCCGGGCCGCTATAAATACCGCCCCACCATAGATTTGTTGCTACAAAATAATAATATAATAATAATAATAATATCATCCCACTTAACGCAAACCCATCCGTACACTTTGGAATTCAAAACAGCCGTTGTGTAGTGGCAGCAGCAGCCTCTCTACCCCGAGGTTAATTAGTTTATCCCATCCCAATAACCATCGCGTTGGATAATGAGACTGAATTCAGCAACAGCACTCATGGAAATTCAATTATGCTGTCGGGATTGCTCGTCCATTTAACAATCATATAATTATTACGATTACCAGAGAAAGACTAACAACTCTTGAAAATGGGCCACAGATAGGGCCTGAAAGTACTCGATGTGGAGTAAAATTAAATGTAAATACTTAGAAGAAAAACAAGTTACAAAGTGATTTTGTGGGTTTCTTATATATATATATATATATCTATCTATCTATCTATCTATCTATATATATTATATATATATATATATATATATATATATAATATATGTATATATATATATATATATATATATATATATATATAGATATATATATATATATATAAATATATGTATATATATAGTATATATATATGTGTGTGCGCTGCGCGCGCGCGTTATATGTCACTAAATAAATAGCGCGTGACAATATAGTATTTAGCCAAGGCGACAGGAAAAATAAAAGGAGGAGCACCAGCGCTTTCGTGTTATTTCAACACATTGTACCTCGAAAATATGTAGAAATAACACGAAGCACACGGAGTACTCCTCTTATTTTTTTTTTTCCTGTGGCCTTGGCTATATATGTGTGGGTGTGTGTGTGTGTAATAACGTGATTCTGTAGCTAATTTTATTATTATTCATGATATATTGTATAGAAATAAAGACTTTAAATTCAATTCTGGTGCATAACAGAATAGGGGTTCATCTCCCGCATATTTTCAAATATTATGTACCTCACTCAATGGCAACAGGTTTACGTACAACCAGAAACAGTAATAGGATAAAAAGAGACTAATTGGCCAACAATGTAAGATGGGAGCCAAAAGCGACTTTTCATGAAACTCATAAATGTAAGAAAAAAACGAATCACAACCAGAAACAGGTCAGTCTAAAATATGGATGAAAAAACTGCAAAATGGAATGTGATGAGATAAGTTAATAACTTACTGGGGAAGAATGTAGCGAATGAATTTGATCATGGAAGGAGCACAAAACCCAGCCTCAACCAACAGGCTTAGCGATTTTGAATACACGAGAAAGACCGAGGGATCTACAATGAACAAATAAATAATTAAGGCTTGGCGATTTTGAATACATGAAGAGAATGAGGATCTACAATAAATAAGTAAATAAATAAATAAATAAAAAAAAATAAATAAATAAATAAAGGTTTTGGTTATTTTTGAACACACGAAAAAGACTGAGGAATCTGAAATAAATAAATAATCAAGGCTTGGTGATTTCGAACACACGACAAAGACTGAGGGATCTAGAAAAAAACAATAACAATAAATAAAATAGTAATCATAAAATTATGGATCGCCCTTCAGTTAACAATATTAATATTGTAAAATGACACTTGACCACTTTCGTGATATTTCAGCTATCAAATTACAAAGCCTGACTGTTAGCGTCACAGGTCAAGCTAACAGTGTTCGAAAATGCTACAACCATATGTTATGTTGTTTCTCCTACACCTAATATAATAATAATACACTACATGCCAAGGCTTCCCCAACCCAATTCCCCATCTTATCATCCCCTTTCGGAGGCTGTAAATAAAGGCTGTAAATCCCAAGGCTCAAGTTCGCAACATAAGAACTGCCATCGAGAGAGAGAGAGAGAGAGAGAGAGAGAGAGAGAGAGAGAGAGAGAGAGAGAGAGAGAGAGAGAGAGCGAGAAGAGGGGATATGGAAAGATGGTGCTATTTCGGGGGAGTGGGGGAGGGGATTGTGGGATTATGGGTGAAGGTCAGGGGAGATTGCTGCTTTTAGATGGCGTAGTTTATGTGTGTGTGTGTATACACACACACACACACACACACACACACACATCACACACATATATATATATATATAGTATATAATATATATATATTATATATATTATATATATATATATATATATATATATATATTTTTCTGGGGGGGGAATGCAGTAGTCTCAATGACGTTGTCGACATACGTATATATGTTTGTTTGTATGCATGGATGCCAGTTAGCAGAGGATTATCGATGAGAATTCCCATACATAAACGCATACATACACGAGCGTATTTCCAACTCACTCTTGAAACAAACAAGCATATACATGCATACATACATAGATAAGATACAATTTAAATATTTAACAGTACAGGAATGAATTTCAAAAACTTAAAAATATATTTACCTATCAGAAACACGTGTACACTGTAGTACATACAAAGGTCAATATGGATACATACACGTCACATATATGTATACATAGCCGTACAGAAGCAATTACATTTCAATACGATATTTCGCCACAGTTATGAATTTCCTCATCTTATGAGGTTTCTGCAGGAAAATCTAAAACTGCCAGAAAAAAGTAGAAAAGTGAAGCATTAATTCATTGAGCAACACACTTGATAAGAGATCTCTGTTCTTCGGGTAACTACGATGACCGCTCAAATAATGACAATTCGAGAATGAGGCTTCAAGGTCACTTTTGGGCGAGATAAGAGACTAAAGCAATGATATTTCCAAGTATATTAACAGTATTTTTGTCCATGTATATTTACAGAGCTTATGCTGTTATTATTTATCAAATCTTGGCTATATTTTGTCCTCATCTTTAGAGTGACAGCAACACCAAAAGTTTTCTGTTTGTAGTTGTGTTCATTTCCATTTTTCGTAAGTTTAATTTTATTGCATTTTCACGTCTCTTCTATTTCAGTCTCGCGGTCACTGAACCTGATATATACAGCACCAATATTGAGAAGAACAAACGCACGACAAAAGAACTTTTTCTGTCCGCCCTCAGATCTTAAAAAACCTACTGAGGCTAGAGGCTGCAAATTGGTATGTTGATCATCCCACCCACCTCCAGTCATCAAACATAATAAATTGCATCCCTCTAGCACCAGTAGTTTTTACTTATTTAAGGATAAAGTTAGCCATGATCGTGCTTATGGCAACGCAACTACAGAGGCCACCACAGTCGGCTGAGAGTTTCATGAGCCGCGGCTCGTACAGCATTATACCGAGACCACCGAAAGATAGATCTATTTTCGGTGGCCTTGATTACGTATACACTGTACAGAAAACTCGATGCGCCGAAGAAATTCCGGCTCATTTTTTACGTGTTTAATCACGCACATTATACTTCCAGGCACTGGAGCGAAGCTGCTACATCACCGGAACAAACTTTTACGAGGGACATAAAGCCACCGGCAATTAACACTCCAGGCCCGCGAGTGGCCCCAGGGTCATCATCTTCCGACAATGGTGCCACTGGGAGAGCCAAAATGCATCTCTCGGTAATCACCCCGAATTACCATTTTGGAAAGTGACGGATAAGTGGGACTTCCCGCCATCAATCCTCTGGGGTGAGGGGGTGGGGGCAATCGCCCCATTCACGGTGAAGAGGTTAATTCACTTCTAAGTTTGGCTATCCTTATTCTTGTCTCCTGGCAGTTGGATGGATTGCTAACTACTTGCTAATTCATCAGTTGGATTGATTGCTAACTGCTTGATAATTCATTTTACAATCCTTTATCCAGGTTTGTAGGGAAGCATTAGGCCTATGTTATATCTTTTACGATGCGAAACTTTAATTTCTGTGTTTAACATTATTGGAAAATGTAGTCATCTAGTAATCCATGCATTTAATCCATCCCTCCCTGAGTTAGGGACAGAAGGCCTATAAATTTCATTTCAGCTTCGGTAAAAAGATTAGAATTCTGAGTAAAAATATAAAAATTCTAATCACTGATATATTTTGGCTTCGTGCCAATGGAAACCATTGAACAATTGTTAATATCCTGTTCAGAATGAGTCAAACGTATAAAACTACAAACATATTTGCTTTCGCTCTTACTAAAAATAGGTCTAAACTACACAAAAAATACACACCACCCCTTCTATGATCATTGAATATAAGTTTCTATTGGTTGGTCAAAGTCGGGAGGTCCACATCAGGCCTCTTATCGGGAGGTCCACATCAGGCCTCCTATCGGGAGGTCCACATCAGGCCTCCTATCGGGAGGTCCACATCAGGCCTCCTATACCCTTTAAAGCCTTACCACCAGAGTGAGTGACCGTGTCGGCACAAACCATTTTAATCTAAAACAACGAAAATGGGAGCAATAGAATCACTATATCGCTGTTCATACATAAGTGTAGAATGAATGCATACAAAAATCTATATGCGTTTAATCAGCGAATATACTTGCCCAAGTTCCTGAAGACAAACCCTCGCAAAGCAAAATAAAAAGGCTAAAAGATGTACAACCTTCCCGAACGCATTTTCCGCCCACCACATCTCACCGCCCACGCCCACGACCGGAAATAAAATTGTCTCGTGATTCTCCCGACCAATTTGCTTCTTCTAGTTTCCCCTCGGCTAAACAAAAGCTGTCCGGAAGCTCCATTTTCCCCTTTTTCCCCACGAAAAGGGGAAACAGAGAAGAGACGGAGCTACTGAAAATGAGTAGCTGTGGGAATCTCTTTCAACAGATTTATTGGCGACGCGAGGATGGTCCAAATTTGGACTCGGAGTCGGATGGGCAGTTTATGATATCGTCTAAGATTGATCATTTTGACGCCAGTTTGATATAGACCAAACAATCAAGGCGCATTTGAGCTCAAGAGGTAGAGGTCGATGGTTAGCAATAAAAGACATACGTGCGTACGTAGATAAGTAAAAAAGGAGGAAGAATATAAAATTGCAAAATATAAAATAAGTGCAACTCGCGAAAGATTTTGGAATTCCAAAGGACTGAGTATTGAAATATTTCACGAAATTTAAACTCAAGTTTGCATAAATATACATCTATGTAAACTACTGTACATGTAAATATGCAAAATATATATGTACACTATATAAGTGTACATTTTCTTTATATTTATATATATATATTCATATACTTATGGTACAAATATATATACAGAAATACACAATATATATATATATATATCTATATATATATATATATATATATATATATATATATATATATATATGTGTCTGTGTGTGGTGTGTGTGTGTGTGTGTGTGTGTGTGTGTGTGTGTGTGTATGTATGTATGTATGTAGTATATATATATATATATATATATATATATATATATATATATATATATATATATAACATAAATATATATACTAATTAATGTGTGAGAATATCATGAGTTTTCAAATACATGAGATGGTCAAGGCAAAAGGACAGACAGACAATGTATTTCTCTACCTTAAACCTTTGTTTCTGCCGTTATTCGTTTCAAAACTGTTACATGTTCCCCTTAACATTCGTCCTGCTCTGTATGCATAACCCATCTATAGAAGCAACTCTGATGGCTGCAATACATCACAAGCATGTCTTAAGAGCGAGAGAGAGAGAGAGAGAAGAGAGAGAGAGAGAGAGAGAAATATCAGAGGACTGAATAGCTTATGTTGTTTAGAATTGTTTGTATGGTGTTTTTACGTTGCATGGAACCACCAGGGTTATTCAGTAACGGGACCAACGGCTTTACGTGACTTCCGAACCACGTCGAGAGTGAATTTCTATCACCAGAAATACACCTCTCTGACCCCTCAGTGGAATGCCCGAGAATCGAACTCGCTGTCACCGAGGTGGCAGGCCAAGACCATACCGACCACGCCACTGAGGCGCTTATGTTGTTTAAGACTGATAACAAACACAAAATATGCAATAGCATATTTTGTGTAACTAGAACGTCGCACCATTATAGAAATATTTATTATAATCATTTAACTTCTAATAATCCCTAAGGAGGGCTATTTTCTCTCTCTCTCTCTCTCTCTCTCTCTCTCTCTCTCTCTCTCTCTCTCTCTCTCGTCTGGTTGGTGAGATAAAGCTCTAGATGTTTGTTTAGCATTCATTTTTTTGACATCTCTTATACTTAAAGAGGCACTTGGAAACTGATTCTAATCTGGACGGAACTTATAATCTTATTTTTCTGTAACACTTTTATATTTTTCTACAACGAACTACACAAGCAGGAAATAACAGACAAAATTCGTTTGTCTATTAAACTAAGTGACCTCAGTTACTGTGGAGACTGGAAGGTGATTCATAAGTAAAGAAGTCATTCCAAAAAATTAAATAAATATAGGTAGGTTCACTCTCTTTATTGAATTTACAGTATCATATTAACGTGAACATAATTCAAAGCCTATATCTCATTGGTTTTAACCAAAAAGGATTAGAGAATGGAAAAGCAAGTCCACAAAAGTAGTCTGTTTGATTTTGTTATTTATAAAATACAAAGCAGAAAGCTTTCGATGACCTGCGCCGTCCTCCTTGACCTTGCAGGTCATCGAAAGCTTTCTGCTTTATAGATTTTAAATTACAAAATCAAACAGACATACTATTGTGGATTTACTTTTCCATTTTATTGACTCATGTGATTATGAGTTTTCTTTGATTTAGAAGAATATTAGTGTCACTTTCGTATTTTTTCTTAATGATTTTTGTTCTTACTCTTAAGACTAAAGGACATTTCATTCTAACTTTCGTGAGCCTCACATACTAGGCTACAGTCAACTGCTTAGCTTGCCAGGCAAAACAGCTAGAATAATTTTATGGTGGAATAAAAATAAAAACCGAAGGGCATTTACACCAGACCTATATTGAAACTAGCATTAACAGAGTCAAAGCATGCATACACATCAGAGGGCTTTGCTTCATTACTAGCAACTCCCCCCCCCCCCCCCTGGCCCCCCCCCCCCCCCCCACCAAAAAGGGGGGGGGGGGGGAAATCGGCCAACTGACGCAAATAACTGGTGAATGAGAAGGAAATGACGACGAAAATCATGAAAAAGCCGAAAGAAATAAACTCGGTGGAGAGTTTGTGCAAACTAATCTCTGGAGCAAAGAGATTTGTAGCCGAAGGCCTTCGAGGTGGAGGGAAGGAATGAGCGAAAAACCCACTAATGAAAGTCGCTACGTCAGAGAGAGAGAGAGAGAGAGAGAGAGAGAGAGAGAGAGAGAGAGAGAGAAATTCCCGTGGATCTCCTCTCTCTGTCCCCTTCATTCTGAACGTCCTAAAATACTCGGCGCTCTCCTCAGTCTTGTGTGATTTGCAATCAAAAACGAGCACCTGCAACAGGGGAGGCGTACGTCGCTATAAAATATATAAATCCATGGCTAAGTGGTGTCCCAGCCCGAGAGAGAGAGAGAGAGAGAGAGAGAGAGAGAGAGAGAGAGAAACAACCCGTTTCAAACTGCTTCCGCAAACGTATGGCAAAAGGGTGAGAATGTCCGTCTCTTAAAGAGTACCGCAATGTAGTACCACGGCCAAATTCTGAAAGCAAATTGCTGGTACACTGATTTTTTTGTTATAGTTCAAGTTAGCCTTATAGCAGCAGTGGTTCTTGGTCTTGATCAAGCAGCGCTTATACGCTTCTCTCTAATTAAATGATGTCAGTAATGGTTTACTTTTTCATAGCATGTTACAGAGTTGGACGAAGGCATCCTGTTTGGACATATTTCAGAAACTATTTTAATCCAGAGAATTGACGCTCATTGACATTCTATGAATCATAAGCAATTTTGTAAATATTTAATTCCTCATTGGAAGAGTGGGTTGTGTGCTCGCCTATCGATTTGGTAGCCGAGTTCGCTCCCTGCTCTGCCAATGCGGAACCAGAATTTATTTCCGGTGATTAGAAATTCATTTCTCGATATAATGTGGTTCGGATCCCACAATAAGCTGTAGGTTTCGTTGCTAAGCAACCAATTGGTTCCTAGCCACGTAAAAATATCTAATCCTTCGGGCCAGCCCTAGGAGAGCTGTTAATCAGCTCAGCGGTCTGGTTACATTAAGAGATACTTAACTTTTTTAACTGTAAATATTGAATGATTCCTACTGCGTAACAGTAAAAATCAAGGTTCTGCTCTGAGAATTCCGACTTGAGACTTGATTCAAGGGACGAGGCGTCTCAGTATGAACACAACGTACATAAGGCTCCTTATCTTCAACATAAACCACAGTTACAGGGTTCATTTAGTGGAAACAATCGTCAGTTTGAACGCCACGAAGAAAAGGAGAAACTATAAAGCTATTCAAGATTAATTAGAAATGACGGTGAACAACATCATTTTGAAAGTGTCCTAAACCCAACGAAACCTCCTCCCACGGCGATGAACGAACAGACAAGCACAACACAAGCACCAAACACCTTTCTGTCCTTTTACCGCAATCACGTTCATCATCAACGTGCATAACACCACAGCCAGTACCCTGCAATGACTGCAATCACCCAGCCGCAACGAAGCTGACGCGGATAAACAGTGCACGTTATTATGACATAATTCGACATCCTTAGGTCTGATGGTTCGATAATCAAATCAATGCTTTAGGTATATCTTCATTTGGTTTGCCTTCCACGCTTGGATGAATTCATAAACACTGATTTCCGGACCAATAGTTTTATTAATCCGAAGAAGGGAAATTTACAGAGAGAGAGAGAGAGAGAGAGAGAGAGAGAGAGAGAGAGAGGAGTTACAAGAAGTTACAAGGAATAGGATCTCAAAGACTTGTTAGTTCATCCGAAGAGGAGACATAGTGTACTCACTTATCTCTAGGAGCAGGTTTTTACTGTTCAATCACAGTGTCCCCCTAATGATTTTGTCTAGCTTTCTTTAAAACTCTTCCTAACTGTTGCTGTTCACAACTTCTCGGTGGCAGTCTATTCCCATGCGTCACATACTTGTATGTAAAGAAGTTCCCGCAACGGGATGTGTTGTATCTCTTCAGTTCTAGTTTCCATTCATTATGTCTTGTCTGGTTTTCTTTTAACGTGAATAAGTTACTGTCTGTTTAAAAGATACACATCGCAAGTTAGCTAAGCACTTTAAGAGTTAAAATCAGAAAACTACCAGCAAGGGAACCTATGAGGAAGAAAACGCTTGTGCTACTGAGGAAGGCCGGACTAAAAGAATGACCCCGAATGGAAGGGGGTTGCAAAGGAAAAACCCCATAAAACAAAGGATGCAGAGATTCAGAGAGAAAAAAGGCGAAAAAGGTCGCAACGGGAGGATGAATGGGGAAGTATTAAAGGAGTAAGAACAGAATGCGGGGATACAAGGGAGAGGCCATTGCCAGGATTACAAAGAGGCTGCAGAGGTAAACTGGAGCTGGAAGTTTGAAAAGGTGAAAGTCGGGACTTAATTTAAACGACGAGAAATTTGCCCCGCATGGGTTTCCAGAAAAAGGTATTACAGTTGGGTGGTGATAAAGTAGAGTACAAAAGGGGAAAAAAGGAATTTATCAAAACTGAGAACCGGAAAGATTGCAGTATATTTTATATAATACACACACACACACACACACACACACACACACACACACACACATATATATATATATATATATATATATATATATATATATATTATATATATATATATATATATATAATATATATATATATAGGTAATAATTACTCCCTATTTTTGTGCTCAGTCTTTTATATAATTTGAATATAATTTTTTGTTGTCTAATGGAAAGACATTACTTTGGTTTGCCCTGAACCACTGGCTGAATCGGTTTGCAGAGTTTTGAAGTAGATGCCAAAGAGAGAGAGAGAGAGAGGTAGAGAGAGAGAGAGAGAGAGAGAGCGAGAGAGAGAACGAAGAGAGAGAGAGGGGGGGGGGGGGGGGGGGGAGGAACAATCAAGGTGGAGGAAGGTGAACAGATTAAAAACAGAAAAGCAATAGGACCGAACCTCAAAGAAGAAGGGACGTTTCACTTTATCTGTCTCACCGACTGGCGTTTTAAAGGTGCCGTGACGTTGGATATCTTGGAAAGAGAACTGTATATATTCGTTGCATTAACTTAGCTGCTAGTAATCGAGAATAAAAGGTTGGAACGAGAGAGAGAGAGAGAGAGAGAGAGAGAGAGAGAGAGAGAGAGAGAGAGAGAGAGAGAGAGACTTTTGGTTGCCTCAAGCTATGCACGTTGACAAGCTAACAATGCATAGTTCCCCTAAATAAATTATGATGGAAAATATCATGTACATATTTTTAAAAAGTTTTTAAGAGAAAACCCTCCTTTAAGGGTTTTTATTCACTTAATGGAAAATCTATTTTATTTTTGTTAGTAAAATTGCGACCTATCCTTACCTGGACCTGAAGGAAAGAGGAAAAATCGAGATAAACGGACGTGGCTTAACCACGGAGAATTATAAGACGAAAGCGTGCCAGTGGGGAAAAACGAAAGTAGACAGAAAGTTCCAGAACTTAGCTAAAATGTTACTGATCGTTGTAATGCATGGATTACCGATTTTAACCAGAGTAAACGGGGAAGAAATCGGTTGACGGGTGTTACATTCTCTAGGGGATACTAATTTGGAAACTTGTAAATTAACTTATAGTGTATATAATATATAAGTGTGTGTGCGCATGTTTTTGTTTGTATATATGAAAATTGGTCTCTCTCTCTCTCTCTCTCTCTCTCTCTCTCTCTCTCATTCAATACAATTCTGCCTCTTGTTTTCGTTCTACTTTGAAGATAGATTCCATCTCGCCTCGGATTTTCATCCTACAAATTTGCCAGAGAACAAATCATCGCGCTTTTGGTCTCTTAAACCACAAAACAAAACAAACAAACAACCCTATAGAACCATCGGTCTCCCCAAACTCCAGCTCGAGTCAATCACCCCGTTAATTAACCAAAGCAAGATAGAGCCAACATTCGGATTCCAATAATTCCGTCAGCGCCCTCAGTCAGTAATTGCCGGGGAGACCACCCAACAACACCCCGATAACAGCGCTCAGGGAAGCGTTGATCACCCGTCCAGCTTCCAGTCCAATAATAGCATCCCAGTGAGTCTCTCTTCCTCTTCGGTTCCAGACTTCCCTTTTCCAGGAATGCCATTTCCGGTCTATCTTCCTCTTCAATTCCAGACTTCCCTTTTCCAGGAATACCATCGTTCCGGTCTGTCTTCCTCTCCGGTACCAGACTTCCCTTTTCCAGGAATGCCATCGTTCCGGTCTGTCTTCCTCTCCGGTTTCCAGACTTCCCTTTTCCAGGAATGCCATCGTTCCAGTCTGTCTCTCTTTTAGCAGTTCCAGACTTCCCTTTTCCAGGAATGCCATCGTCCCGGCCTGTGGTCACTTTCTAGTCCTTGAAAAGTTGTTGATGAAATTAATATCCCGATGTCCTCATCGACAAAGCAGGAAAATTTCGATATTAAATAAAAATTAAATTAAATTCATTATAGGTATTTGCGGTTGGGACTACTAACGAAGCTGTGTGTGTGTGAGTGAGAGAGAGAGAGAGAGAGAGAGAGAAATTTACATGCTTAGAGGATGAACATCGCAAAGGTTAGTTAGTTGAGCAAGCAGAAATCGGTTATTTGGGTGGGTGTATGTCTGTTTGTTTGTCTGTCTGTCTGCGTGGGTAGGGGGGAATGGGGTTAAAGGGGGAGGGGTGGATAATTGAGGATTACATGAAAAGTGGTTGGTCGGAGATCACTGAAGATCTGTCGTAATTCATGTTTATAAAAAGATCAAAGCGTGCGCAATGGGCAGCCGCTGCTGCCGCCGCCGCGCGTTTCATCAGAAAAAAAGCAACTAAACCAAAAACAGCTTTGCCACCGCCAACAGTTTCCAATAACAAAGGAAAGAAACACTCAAACACCGAATCTCTTTCATATATCCACTTTAGAGAGAGAGAGAGAGAGGAGAGAGAGAGAGAGAGAGAGAGAGAGAGCAGGTTGTTGTTGACGCAAATGAAAGGCTGGAGAGCAGCGCCCAACAAACGACGGGGCGATCGAGAAGAGTATACTCTTCTTTGCACTTTTTGCGCGCGTTCAGCAGCAATGAGCAGCTGGTTAAATTTCCTCACAAACAGATGCACATCGGCACATTCACAAACATACACACCGCACACGTTCATAAATATATATATACGCATTAAGCTACAATGTCCTTTAATATCTGATTTGCTCTACCTCTGATTTAATCTATTTTCATATAAGTTAACTGAATGGGAATCTTTTTAAATGATAATAAGTTTCGTACATATGAATCCCGCGGATGTGATATGACTCATACATATATATATATATATATATATATATATATATATATATATATATATATATATATATATATATATTATATATATATATATATATATATTATAGTATATATATATATATATATATATTTATATATATATATATATACTATATATATATATTTTTCATATATATATATATATATATATATATATATATATATATATATATATATATATATATATATATATATATATATATATATATATATATATATTATATATATATTTATATATATATATATATATATATATATATATATATATATATATATATATATATATAAAGGTTTTGCCACGAGGAAAATGAAAGGCGAGAGCG
>NC_087215.1:8698793-8727534 GCF_015104395.2 Macrobrachium nipponense | reverse complement strand
GGGCTACCTGTACGTCTGTACAGGCGCGCGGCACTTATGAGGAGGCGTTCCTTGGCAGCACTAGTAGTGCTGGTATTGCGGCACTTCGGGAGGCGTTCCCTTGATTGGTCCGAAGGATCACTGACCCTTGTACACGGACATTAATGAATTGGGCGTTCCGTAAGGACGGACACGCAGGTTTAGTCAGCACTTAGGGCTGGTATTGCGGCGCTTCGGGAGGCGTTCCCTTTGTTGAGTGTTCCGAAGGATCACTGACCCTTGTACACGGACACACTAATTACTTGGGCGTTCCGTAAGGACGGACACGCAGGTTTAATGGCTACCTGTACGGCCTGTACAGGTGCAATGGCATTTATGGAGGCGTTCCTTGGAGCACTGGTATCGTGCTGGTGTGTCCCGGACACTACCTGCAGTATACTTAAATATACTGAAGTGAAATGGCACTGCTCATGGCAGAGTGTAATAGTGGAGGAGAGAAAGTAAAAGGTGGGAGTACTTCAGCAGCCAGTCGATGGACAGTGTCAAGAATTAGTGGCACTGTAAAATGGTAAGACCTGACGTGCACTGGTGGTGGCCAGTCCTAAACTGGTAACGACTTCCCTGTCTGGAAGTAATGAATTGGCGTGGCACACTGTGCGAATTGTGCTTGCGGTATACGCAAGTCTTTTGTGATAAAAAATGAAAAAGACCACTCGGGCAACGACAGGTAATGATAATTGAAAATGCTCAGTCCCTCGCTGAAGTACTCGGTAAATGAAATAAATAAATGTTTGCAAACTGCAATGGACACATGCGCGTACGTATCACGCTGTGTAAATGAAAGACACAAGAGACTAAAATAAGGTTAATTCGGCATGCTATAATTAATGGTAAGATGTAGTACTCTTGGCTTCGTGAATAATGGATTCTGGTTTTCTCTCTCTCTCTCTCTCTCTCTCTCTCGGAGAGGGTGAAAAATGATATATGAATGAACTCCCTTATATTTGAATGAACTAATGTTCGTTTAATATGACGCAACTTGCGTTAAATTATCTACTTACGTTAACGTTTTTTGTGAAAGAATTGCTTTTAGATAACGTTTTATGAAAAATGATAACGCGCTCGGGTTTTTGGGTTGAACGATTTTACGTTAATGTTAGCGGCTTGCGCTTATGAAATGATTTGCGTTTCAATATGAATTTCACAAAGACGCGTTTTACGTTAAACAATTCTTGCAAGTGACTCACTTTTAAGATTACGTACTTTACTCTACGAAGGACAAGTGAAAAATTACGGTAAGGATTTGAAACGATGTTAGCAAACAATTGTGAATGAGGCTACGTTAAGTGCGAAGTGAAATGAAATTTTCGCTCAGCGCGCGAAGTGAGCGATGCGAGTCGCATGAAACACGTGGCTGGGTAGCACTGCTAGCGCGCAGCATGTCGTTCAAAACAGCTGATTCTCTGTAAATGCGAAGGCAATTTACAACACAAAATTCTACTTTCTTATTCAAGGCGAATTACGTTAATTTCTCTGGCAGAACGATAGATACTAGTACAGACATTGATATTATTTACGTTAAAACTTCGTGACTTACGTTACTTTGCTTAAATTGTTTAGATAATGTTTAAAGGGATAAAAACATGGCTGCCACTGTGAATGGAGAACGAAGGTTTGGTTGAGGGACGCGCAGGCGCGAGAGAGCGCGAAGCTGAATTAGCTGAGAGGTAAGCGGTTACCAACACTTGGAATGAAAACTAAGTTAAAAATGGATACCTAACATATCACAGACAAAAGAATTGTACACTTCTTTTGCCGTAACTATTAGTAAAACACTCCTAACTAGCTAGGCTTTTTCTCATACAGCAATAAACCCTGGCAAAGCACTTCCTAGGTTTTGATCTGGTTCTTTCTGGCATCTATCTGATACACGTGTTCGTGTAAGCTCCTACGACAACAATGCGATTTACAAAACAGATTCGCTCGGCGCTCTGGCCGTTACAATATAATAATATTTCTACCTTCACATTTGTTTAAAACACTTCTACAATAAAAAATACTTAAACGTACCTTAAGCTAACATTGGTTATAGAATAATCATATTAATGAATGGAATACCTTACCGTGAGTCAGTGTGTCTTCTTTCCCTGCAAGTGTGCTTGATTTACGCTTTGTAAAATAATTTACAGTTTACGTTTTACAACGGATAACGCGATTTACAAGCTTTTTTTTTTAAGCAAGCTAGGTTCAATCCAGGCAAGATTCGCCAATTTTACGTATATAGGGCCTTGTGAGAGACTAGATACGTAAACAGAAATGATTGAGGGATTTCAAGAGGGAATTGCTTGAACTTACCGTAAACTGATTATTATTGATTTCTTTCTTTAGAGGGAAGGTCGCCAGAAAACTCAGCTCGTTACTTTAAAACTATTTATTTACAAAGAGGCCCGTGCTGGTCTGGAGAAAAGTTTAAATGATATTGGCCCCCCACAGTTGGGGCTTATAGTCTCATTCAATTCAAGCTGATTTTCATTCACGTGGGTTAATGCACACTTGCGGACAGAGAGACGGCACGTGACTCATGGAATCTGGAAAAGAATCCCAGATTAAACGACATGAAAGAAAAAATGACTTCTTGCTTTGATTAATTAATTCTCTAATAGGTTGGGGAAGGTAAACTCGAATGGTTCACTGAGGTATGCACGAAAAACTAGGTCTTGAAACAAGTCACAAAGGGGAGTACGTGGCCCGATGAGGACAAAAAAGGGCTTCTGATGTAGAAGGGGTAAAATAAGAATTGGAAATGAATTTAGCAAGAGTCGTATGGTAGTAAAAGGTGCTGGGTTGAAGTTTACACTTTCAGACGTACTTTATGCAATATTCTGGGTATCCTTGTAGAAAGAATGCGGTCCGACCTCTGTTCAGGTCTGGGGTCCGGGTCCCCCGGTGCGTCGTGGGTAGGCCTAATTTTGGGAGGCTGGCAATTTGACTCTGTCGAGACCACGTCTCGTCGGCCGACTGAGAGCGATACTCCTTGCTTTCGAATCACGGGGCTTCCAAAAACCGCCTCGAGCATTGCCTGAAAGGTGGTAAACACAACGCCAGCAAATTGGGAAGGAAAATAGGTCTTATTGTAGAAGTCCCTAAAAATCATCTCGAAGCCTAGCTACTCTTGTGACCTGCCTCTCTTACCCTAAGCTTCCGTCAGACCGGAAATATCATTCCTACGACCATCCCCACACTCTCCCAACAACAGTAGCTTCAAGAGACGGCATGGCTGCTACTTTTATAATTAAACAAAACTAAAACTCTGCTGGGAAGGCGAGGCGTTCTATAAACGTAGCAATATATAGTATATATATATATATATATATATATATATATATATATATATATATATATATATATATATATATATGCATATTATATATATATATATATATATATATATATATGCATATATATGCATATATATTATATATATGCATATATATATATATATATATCTATATATATATATATATATATATATATATATATGTGTATGTATATATATGCATATATATATATATATATATATATATATATATATATATATATATATATATATGTGTGTGTATATATATTGCATATATATATATATATATATATATATATATATATATATATATATATATAGTATATATATATATATATATATGCATATATATATATATATAGATATATATATATATATATATATATGCATATATATATATAGATATATATATATATATATATATATAGATATATATGCAGATATATATAGATATATATATATAGATATATATATATATATATATATATATATATATATATATATATGCATATATATATATATATATATATATATATATATATATATATATATATATATATATATATATATATATAGATATGCATATATATATATATATATATATATATATATATATATATATATATATATATATATATATATATATATATATATATATATATATATGCATATATATATATATATATATATATATGCATATATATATATATATATATATATATATATATATATATATATATATATATATGATATATATATATATATATATATGTGTGTGTGTGTGTGTGTGTGTGTGTGTGTGTGTGTGTATTATATAAATATACTGCAATCTTTCCGGTTCTCAGTTTTGATAATTTCCTTTTTCCCCCTTTTGTGCTCTACTTTATCACCACCCAACAGTAAAACCTTTTTCTGGCCCCATTCGGCGCAAATTTCGCATCGTTTAGATTATGACCCGACTTTCCCCTTTTTCAAATTTCCAGCTCCAGTTTACCTCTGCAGCCTCTTTGTAATCCCTGGCAATGTTTCTCCCTTGTATTCCCGCATTCTGTTCTTCTCCTTTAATACTTCCACATTCATCCTCCCGTTGCGACCCTTTTTCGCCTTTTCTTCTCTCTGAATCTCTGCCATTTGTTTTATGGGGTTTTTCCTTGCAACCCCCTTCCATTCGTGGTCATTCTTTTAGTCCGGCCTTCCTCGGTAGCACAAGCGTTTTCTTCCTCATAGGTACCCTTGCTTGTAGTTTTCTGATTTTAACCCTTAAAGTGCCTTCTCTTGCTTAGCTAACCTTTGCGATGTGTATCCCTTAAGCAGACAGTAACTTATTCACGTTAAACGAAAATTAGACAAGAAGTAATGGATGGAAACTAGAACTGAAGAGATACAACACATCCCGTTGCGGGAACTTCTTTACATACAAGTTATGTGACGCATGGAATAGACTGCCACCAGAAGTTGTGAACGGCAACAGTGTGGAAGAGTTTTAAAGAAAGCTAGACAATATCATTAGGGGGACACTGTGATTGAACAGTAAAAACCTGCTCCTAGAGATAAGTGAGTACACTATGTCTCCTCTTAGGATGGACTAACAAGTCTTTGAGACATCCTATTCCTTGTAAGTTCTTGTAACTCTCTCTCTCTCTCTCTCTCTCTCTCTCTCTCTCTCTCTCTCTCTCTCTCTGTAAATTTCCCTTCTTCGGATTTATTAATTATTGGTCCGGAAATCGGTCTTTATGAATGCATCCAAGCGTGGAAGGCAAACCAAATGAAGATATACCTACAGCATTGATTTGATTATCGAACCATCGGACCTAAGCATGCGAATATGTCATAATAACGTGCACTGTTTATCCGCGTCAGCTTCGTTGCGGCTGGGTGATTGCAGTCATTGCAGGGTAATGGCTGTGATGTTATGCACGTTGATGATGAACGTGATTGCGGTAAAAGGACAGAAAGGTGTTTGGTGTTTGTGTTGTGCTTGTCTGTTCGTTTATCGCCGTGGGAGTGGGGTTTAGTCGGGTTTAGGACACTTTCAAAATGATGTTGTTCACAGTCATTTCTTGAATAGCTTTATAGTTTCTCCTTTTCTTCGTGGCGTTCATACTGACGATTGTTTCCACTAAATGAACCCTGTAACTGTAGTTTATGTTGAAGATAAGGAGCCTTATTTACGTTGTGTTCATACTGAGACGCCTCGTCCCTTGAATCAAGTCTCAAGTCGGAATTCTTAGAGCAGAACCTTGATTTTTACTGTTACGCGGAGGTAGAATCATTCAATATTTACAGTTAAAGAAGTTAAGTATCTCTTAGTTTTACCAGACCACTGAGCTGATTAACAACTCTCCTAGGGCTGGCCCGAAGGATTAGATATTTTTACGTGGCTAGGAACCAATTGGTTACTTAGCAACGGGACCTACAGCTTATTGTGGGATCCGAACCACATTATATCGAGAGATGAATTTCTAATCACCGGAAAATTCTTCTGGTTCCGCATTGGCGAGCACACAACCCACTGTTCCAATAAAGAACTAAATATTTACAAAACTGCTTATGATTCATAGGGTACATTACATAGTCCCCCCCTTTTATTATTATCGGGTGAGGAGATGATTGCAAAGCATTCCGATGGATGAAGTGGGATGTCAATGAGCGTCAATTCTCTGGATTAAAGTAGTTTCTGAAATTTGTCCAAACAGGATGTCTCCGTCCAACTCGTAACGTGCAATGAAAAAGTAAACCCATTATCAGTTAACTAAGAGAAGCATAAGCGCTTGATCAAGACCAAGAACCAGTGCTGTACTCTTTAACAGACGGACATTCTCGCCCTTTGCCATAACGTTTGCGGAAGCAGTTTAATACGGGTTGTTCCTTCTCTCTCTCTCTCTCTCTCTCTCTCTCTCTCTCTCCGTGGGACACCACTTAGCCATGGGCTATATATTTTTCATAGTCGGACGTACACCTCCCCTGTTGCAGGCGGTCGTCTTTGATTGCAAATCACATAAGACTGAGGAGAGCGCCGAGTATTTTAGGACGTTCAGAATGAAGGGGATAGAGACAGGAGAGCCACGTGAATTTCTCTCTCTCTCTCTCTCTCTCTCTCTCTCTCTCTCTCTGACGAGCGACTTTCATGACGTGGGTTTTTCGCTCATTCCTTCCCTCCAACCTCGAAGGCCTTCGGCTACAAATCTCTTTGCTCCAGAGATTAGTTTTGCACAAACTCTCCGCCGAGTTATTTCCTTCGGCTTTTTCATGATTTTCGTCGTCATTTCCTTCTCATCACCAGTTATTTGCGTCAGTTGGCCGATCCCCCCCCCCCCCCACCCCCCCCCCCCCCTCTCTTTTTTTTTTTTTTTTTTTTTTTTTTTTTTGCTTAATAATGAATCAAAGCCCTCTGATGTTTATGAATGCCTTTGACTTCTGTTAATGCTAGTTTCAATATAGTCTGGTGTATAATATGCTTTTTTATTTATATATAAAATTATTCTTGCGTTTGCCTGGAAGCTTAGCAGTTTGACTGTAGCCTAGTATGTGAGGCTGACGAAAGTTAGAATGAAATGTCCTTTAGTCTTAAGAGTAAGAACAAAAATCATAAAAAAAAAATACGAAAGTGACACTAATATTCTTCTAATTCAAAGAAAACTCATAATGACACGAGTCAATAAAATGGAAAAGTAAATCCACAATAGTATGTCTGTTTGATTTTGTAATTTAAAATCTATAAAGCAGAAAGCTTTCGATGACCTGCAAGGTCAAGGAGGACGGCGCAGGTCATCGAAAGCTTTCTGCTTTATATTTTATAAATAACAAAATCAAACAGACATACTTTTGTGGACTTACTTTTCCATTCTTCTAATCCTTTTTTGGTTAAAACCAATGAGATATAGGCTTTGAATTATGTAACGTTAATATTGATACTGTCAATTCAATAAGAGAAAGTGAATACCTATATTTGTTTAATTTTTTAATGACTTCTTTACTTATGAATCACCTTCCAGTCTTCACAGTAACTGAGGTTACTTAGTTTATTGACAAACGAATTTCGTTTCTTATTTCATGCTGTGTAGTTCGTTGTAGAAAAATATAAAAGTGTTACAGAAAAATAAGATTATAAGTTCCGTCCAGATTAGAATCAGTTTCCAAGAGCCTCTTTAAGTATAAGAGATGTCAAAAAATGAATGCGTAAACAAACATCTAGAGTTTTATCTCACCAACCAGACGAGAGAGAGAGAGAGAGAAGAGAGAGAGAGAGAGAGAGAGAGAGAGAGAGAGAAAAATAGCCCTCCTTAGGGATTATTAGGAGTTAAATGATTATAACAAATATTTCTATGCTGATGCGTCGTTCTAGTTGCACATGCCATGCTATTGCATATTTTGTGTGTCATCAGTCTAAACAACATAAGCGCCTCAGTGGCGTGGTCGGCATGGTCTTGGCCTGCCACCTCGGTGGCCGCGATTCCATTCTCGGGCATTCCTCTGAGGGGTCAGAGAGGTGTATTTCTGGTGATAGAAGTTCACTCTCGACGTGGTTCGGAAGTCACGTAAAGCCGTTGGTCCCGTTGCTGAATAACCACTGGTGGTTCCATGCAACGTAAAAACACCATACAAACAAATGTAAACAACATAAGCTATTCAGTCCTCTGATATTTTACTCTCTCTCTCTCTCTCTCTCTCTCTCTCTCTCTCTCTCTCTCTCTCTCGTTTGGTTGGTTGGTTGGCTCGCAGTTTTGCATTCCATTGTTAGGGAAAGGTGTGCAAGACATACTTGTGATGTGTTGCAGCCATCAGAGTTGCTTCTGGAGATGGGTGATGCATATAGAGCAGGACGAATGTTAGGGGGAACGAATAACGGAAGGAACAAAGGTTTAAAGGTAGAGGAATACATTAATGTCTGTATCTCTTCTGTCCTTTTGCCTTGGCAATCTCACGCATTTGAAAACTCATGATATTCTCACACATTAATTAGTATATTTTTATTTATTTGTGTATATGCATGCATGTATACATACATACATACGTACATATATGTGTGTGTCTGTGTATCTGTATAGTATATATTTATACTATAAGTATATGCATATATATGAAAATATACAAAAATATATACTTATATATGTGTACATATATATTTTGTATATTTACATGTACGCTAGTTTGCATGTATGCATATTTATACATACAGAAATGCGTACTTTTATACGTGATGTATATGTGATGCACACGCATATATATATATATATATATATATATAATATATATATATATATTTATTTATATATATATTTATATATATATATATATATATATATATATATATATATTATATATATATATATATATATATATATATATAGTCGTGTGTTTGTGTGTGTATTCATACCACATATTACTGGCTCGAGTTACTTAATATTTATGGTTAAATCTTCACCGAAATCTCATGCTCAAACTTGAGTTTAAATTTCGTGAAATGTTTCAATACTCAGTCCTTTTGAATTCCAAAATCTTATGGGAGTTGCACTTATTTTATATTTTGCAAGTTTATTTTCTTCCTCCTTTTACTTATCTACGTACGTACGTCTTTTATTGCCAACCATCGACCTCTACCTCTTGTGCTCAAATGCGCCTTGATTGTTTGGTCTATATCAAACTGGCGTCAAATTGATCAATCTTAGACGATATTATAAACTGCCCATCCGACTCCGAGTCCAAATTTGGACCATATTCGCGTCGCCAATAAATCTGTTGAAAGAGATTCCCCCAGCTGCTCTTTTTCAGTAGCTCCGTCTCTTCTCTGTTTCCCCTTTTCGTGGGGAAAAGGGGGAAAATGGAGCTTCCGGACAGTTTGTGTTTAGCCGAGGGGAAACTAGAAGAAGCAAATTGGTCGGGAGAATCACGAGACAATTTTATTTCCGGTCGTGGGCGTGGGCGGTGAGATGTGGTGGGCGGAAAATGCATTCAGGAAGGTTGTACATCTTTTAGCCTTTTTATTTTGCTTTGTGAGTGTTTGTCTTCATGAACTTGGGCAAGTATATTCGCTGATTAAACGCATATAGATTTTTGTATGCATACATTATACACGAGCATGCACAACTTATGTATGAACAGCGATATAGATATTCTATTGCTCCCATTTTTGTTGTTTTAGATTAAAATGGTTTGTGCCGACACGGTCCACTCGCTCTGGTGGTAAGGCTTTAAAGGGTTATAGGAGGCCTGATGTGGGAACATCCCGGTTTTTTAGGCCCAACCATAGGAAACTTATTTATTTGGAATGATCACGGAAGTGTTGGGGTGTGTATTTTTTGTGTAGTTTAGACCTATTTTTAGTAAGAGCGTAAGCAAATATGTTTGTAGTTTTATACGTTTGACTCATTCTGAACAGGATATTAACAATTGTTCAATGGTTTCCATTGGCACGAAGCCAAAATATATCAGTGATTAGAATTTTTATATTTTTACTCAGAATTCTAATCTTTTTACCGAAGCTGAAATGAAATTTATAGGCCTTCTGTCCCTAACTCAGGGAGGGATGGATTAAATGCATGGATTACTAGATGACTACATTTTCCAATAATGTTAAACACAGAAATTAAAGTTTCGCATCGTAAAAGATACATAGGCCTAATGCTTCCCTACAAACCTGGATAAAGGATTTAAAATGAATTGGCAAGCAGTTAGCAATCAATCCAACTGACAGGAGACAAGAATAAGGATAGCCAAACTTAGAAGTGAATTAACCTTTTCACCCTGAATGGGGCGATTGCCCCACCCCCTCACCCCCCTCACCCCAGAGGATTGATGGCGGGAAGTCCCACTTATCCGTCGCTTTCCAAAATGGTAATTCGGGGTGATGACCGAGAGACGCATTTTGGCTCTCCCAGTGGCACCATTGTCGGATGATGATGACCCTGGGGCCTCTCACGGGCCTGGCGTGTCAATTGCTGGAGCCTTTATGTTCCCTCGTCAAAGTTTGTTCCGGTGATGTAGCAGCTTCGCTCCAGAAGTGCCTGGAAGTATAATGTGCGTGATTAAACAAGTTAAAAATGAGCCGGAGTTTCTTCGTAGCAATCGAGTTTTCTGTACAGTATATAATCAAGGCCACCGAAAATAGATCTATCTTTTGGTGGTCTCGGTATAATACTGTATGAGTCGCGGCTCTTGAAACTCAGCCGACTGTGGTGGCCTCTGTAGTTGCGTTGCCATAAGCACGATCATGCTAACTTTATCCTTAAATAAAGTAAAAACTACTGGTGCTAGAGGGATGCAATTTATTATGTTTGATGACTGGAGGGGTGGGGATGATCAACATACCAAATTGCAGCCCTCTAGACCTCAGTAGTTTTTAAGATCTGAGGGCGGACAGAAAAAGTTCTTGTTCGTGCGTTTGTTCTCTCAATATTGGTGCTGTATATATTCAGGTTCAGTGACCGCGAGACTGAAATAGAAGAGACGTGAAAATGCAAGAAAATTAAACTTACGAAAAATGGAAATGAACACAACTACAAACAGAAACTTTTGGTGTTGCTATCACTCTAAAGATGAGGAAAAAATATAGCCAAGATTTGATAAATAACAGCAGAAGCTCTGTAAATATATGCATGGGCAAAAATTACGGTTTATATACTTGGAATATCATTGCTTTAACTCCTTCTATCTCCTTCAAAGAGACCTTGAAGCCTCATTCTCGAATTCTCATTATTTGAGCGGTCATCGTTGGTTCGCCTGTTCAGTGTTAGTTACCCGAAGAACAGAGATCACTTATCAAGTGTGTTGCTCAATGAATGAATGCCTCACTTTTCTGCTTTTTTCTGACAGTTTTAGATTTTCCTGCAGAAACCTCATAAGATGGCATTCAGACGTAATTGCTTTTGTACGGCTATGTACATATAGGTATGTGACGTGTATGTATCCATATTGACCTACGCATGTACAGTGAGTGTACACGTGTTTCTGATAGGTAATTAAGTTTTGAAATTCACTCCTGTACTGTTGAATATTTAATTATATGTATGTATGTATATATGTATGTATGTATGGAAGCACGCATATGTGCTTGTTTGTTCAAGAGTTTGTTGGAAATACGCTCGTGTATGTATACTTATATGCATGGGAATTCTCATCGATATCCTCTGCTAGCTGGCATCCATGCATACATACAAATATACATACGTATGTTAACAACGTCATTTCCCCTCCATATATATATATATATATATACATATATATATATATACATATATATATATATATATATATAACAACACACTACGCATCTAAAAAGCAGCATGCTCCACTGACCTCCATCCATAATCCCTCATCCCCTCCCCCCCTCCCCCTAAATAGCAGTGAGTGTGAAGCGAGAAGAAGAATGTTTCCCTCCCTACTCCTTAGTCTACCACCATTTCCTCTCTCTCTCTCTCTCTCTCTCTCTCTCTCTCTCTCTCTCTACTCTCTCTCTCTCTTGGGATTTACTGCCTTTATTTACAGCCTCCGAAAGGGGATGAGATGGGGAATCTGGGTGGGGAAACCTTGCGCGTTTAGTGTAGTATTATTATTATTATTATTATTATTATTATTATTATTTTATTATTGTAGGAACAACATAACATATGGCTGGAGCATTTTCGAACACTTTTAGCTTTGCCATGATGACGCTAACAGTCAAGCTTGAGTAATTTAATCGTTGAAATATCGTGAAAGTGCTCAAGTATCATTTTGCAATATTATTATTGTTAACTGATGGGTGATCCAATATATTTTTTTTATTTATTTATTTATTTATTTATTTATTTATTTATTTATTTATTTATTTATTTATTTTTATTGTTTTTTCTAGATCCCTCAGTCTTTCTCATGTATTCAAAATCGCCAAGCCTTCATATTTTATTTACTTATTTATTTATTTATTTAGATCCCCCGGTCTTTGTCGGTTAGTTTTGGTTCAAAAAATCTACCAATCCTTATTTATTTATTTATTATTTATTTATCTATTTAGTTCAGATCCCTCAGTCTTTCTCGTGTATTCAAAATCGCTAAGCCTGTTGGTGGAGGCTGGGTTTTTGTGCTCCTTCCATGATCAAATTCATTCGCTGCTTTCTTCTCCAGTAATTTATTAACTTATCTCATCAGATCCCATTTTGCAGTTTTTTCATCCATATTTTAGACTGACCTGTTTCTGGTTGTGATTCGTTTTTTTTTCTTACATTTTATGAGTTTCATGAAAAGTCGCTTTTGGCTCCCATCTTACAGTTGCCAATTCGTTTCTTTATACCTACTCTGCTGGTTGTACGTAACTTGTTGCCATTGAGTGAGGTACATAATATTTGAAAATATGCGGGAGATGAACCCCTATTCTGTTATGCACCAGAATTGAATTTAAAGTCTTTTTATTTCTCCACAATATATCATGAATAATAATAAAATTAGCTACAGAATCACGTTAGTACACACACACACAGATATATATATATATTATATATATATATATATATATATATATATATATATATATGCAATATAAAAACACCGTATCGTGCTTCTCGAAATCAGTCGAAGGATCCACAGTAATATCATTGTTTATCAAGATAAAATATGTATATGGAAATATATTTTCCATAAATATATTTTATCTTGATAAACAAGGATATTACTGGATCCTTCTATTGATATATCGATATATATATATATATTATATATGTATATATTATATATTATATATATATGTAACACTGAAATCAGGTCACTCGAGGTTTTGCTGCATACTGTACCTCGAAAATGTGTAGAAATAAAACGAAAGCACGCGGTACTCCTTTTATTTTTTCTGTGGCCTTGGCTATATATATATATATATATATATATATATATATATATATATATATATATATATATATTATATATATATAGCCAAGGCAGAAAAAATAAAAGGAGTACCGCGTGCTTTCGTTTTATTTCTACACATTTTCGAGGTACAGTACGCAGCAAAACTCGAGTGACCCGGTTTCAGTGATTTCGTTCAAAAAGTGACTAACTGGCAACTCTTACCTTCTTCACATTTCTAATGACGCTAAATTGCAACGGCGAAACATTTGGAAACTTCGCTCAAAAAAAGATACAGTTCACTTTGCATGGTTTTATAGTATAATGCTATATTTTTTTTTTTTTTATCAAAATATCCACTCGATCATTAGAAAAACATTAACCCACCTTAATTTTTAGTTATGGTAAATATGAAAAAAGTATTAGCCATCATAGTAGTTTATGTAATGTAATGAACGTATCGGAGATGTAGTTGTGGGCGTGGTCTAACAAGACGTCAACTGTGGTCATTTGCCAAACATGGTTGGAGCAACCCGACAGCGACCGGAAACGTCACCCCCAACAAGGAGAGCTACAGTTGAGCTCCATTTCGCCAGATTTTAAAAAAAAAAAAAAAAAAAAAAAAAAAAAAGACATAGCTAATCGTCTTAATATCAACAAGACAACTGTGTATAGATGGCTAAAACGATACATCGAGAGAAGGATTGAAAAAGCCATCCTAGATTTGGGAGACTCCGCTGCACAACCGCAGAAGAAGACGAAGTGTTTGAAGAGCGTGCAGTTTTGGGAAACTTATATTTTGTGACGAGAAGACATTTTGCAACGACCAACAGGGAAGACTGCACTGCTGGCGTCCCGCAGGAAAAACCAGGTAATGAACATTTACTTATTTTGCCTTATATATTTTTACGTGGTAGCCTATGTGTGTATACTTTGTATTATAGGCCTAGTCTGTATATATGCTAAAGCTTTAATGAACAATAATTCCTCTTACACTGGTTTTTAAACCTGTTTGACAAATATCTTTGATAGAAGTTTTACGATGTAATCAGGGAGAAAATAATACAAGAGAAGATATAAATTAATTTGAGCTAGGGTGGGAGGGAGTGGGAATTGTCATTACTGAGGAAGCAGTTTAAATTTCTGTAAAATCCCGCCTTCGATTCGCAGTGTTGCTTTGCGGGAAACCAGTTGCAGAGGAAGTTCGTGCTAGCTTTCCTCCGAGGCTCGTGAATGTTTGAATAAACATTGCACTGAGTTAAAAGACGTTAAGGTTACTATGCTTTGACAACTCTTCTTATGCCTCTTTTCCGAATTCATAATATATACTATTAGGCCTACAACCAAAGTTTTCTTTTAATTATTTTACTATAAAAGTAAGTCTGGCAGAAAATACAACTGACGTAGCTGTTTCGAATATTTAAAATGTATATTATTATTTAATAGAGAAAAGAAGGCGAAAAAGGTATAATTTTTGTCCATATAAGCTTTGGTTAAATGCATATCAAAGAACTGTTTTCTCGGAGAAGAAAATTCAAATAGGCCTATACATACTTGAGGAATATATATATATATATATATATATATATATATATATATATTATATATATATATATATATATATATATATATATATATATATATATAATAACCTTAGTTGTTTTCTTAACATTGCACTTCAAGTCTTAAAAGTTAAAAGTTCTGTGTTATAGCAAATATTACTGAAAGTATGGCTTAATAAAAGCGCCGGTGCTTTTTTTTTTTTTTTTTTAAATCCATAAGATCTATTGATGTGAGGAGGAACTGCAGTTAAAAACAGTTTCTTTTATATTTAAAAGTAAGCCCGCTGTCATTGTTTCTCTCCGAATATCTGTAAATTTATATATTCTCTAAGTCCTTCTCTCTATTTTTTCAGGTTTGGAGGAAATATGTCGAACGGAATCGACGAGGTGGGAGGATAACCGCGGGCCTTTGGGGTTGGATGGCGTCTTTGCGGACCAGGTGCTTTAGTGCCAATCCATGAGCGATTAAACGGCAGGCAGTATATATATTGACATTCTTGACGAGGTGCTGATTCCATCTATAAGGATGCTCCTGATTCCGGAACCGTGCCCATATTCTTGGCAATGGACAATTCCTCTGTTCATAATAGCATGCAGTGAGAAAATGGTTACAGCAGCATCCAGAAGTTATTCGGATCGACTGGTCTGCAAAATCTCCGGATCTCAATCCCATTGAAAATTTGTGGGCAATTATGACAAAGGAATGGGATGGCTCCGTTCTGAACAGTAAACAAGCCATCATAAGCCATTGCTTGTCAGTATGGGAGCTATGCATGGGGAAAAATATTTGCAGTAGACTGGTTGACAGTATTCCAAGACGGCTTAACTCGCCAGTAGACAACCTAGGCTCACATAACTAAATTATTAATGAACTCTCTCTCTCTCTCTCTCTCTCTCTCTGTATGTATGTATGTATATATGTATTTATATGTACTATATATATATATATATATAATATATATATATATATATATATATATATATATATATATATATTATATATATATGACGTGTTTTAAAGACGGAGTTGTGTTTACTCTGTGTTTTGCTGGAATTTGTATTTTTATTTTTCACAGGGACCTATGTATTTCAAAGAATTATACGTATTTTTTTAAAAAGTTATAGTGGTATACCATTTACTTAACCTATACCGTTTTTATTATCAATCATATTCATTATTTGCTTCTTGGTTTATTAATGCCTTTACTAAGTTACATTTCTTGAGATTTACCTAGGATTTCGTTAGACCCAACACTGGTGAAGGGTGCATAGTGTCCCGCCAATGGCTTAGTTTGCCTGCCTTCGCCTAACCCGTGGGCCAGATGCACTTCGCGTTTCTCGATAATATCATTCTTATTAAGCCTACAGGCCTATGAAGAAAATAATGACGGAAGTATACCACACCAAGACTGTGGAAGAATTCCACAAATCCTGCTTTATGATCTTATAGACACCCTCCATAAGTTGCAAAGATTTGATGCAACTTGTTGCTGTCTGCAATACTAGTATGTTATAAAGTCAATAGCATTGGCCTAGACATTATTGTTTATAATACGTTGCAGTTGTCCTTCTGTAGAATCTGCACTCGACAGTTGTAGCTGATAATGTCCCACCTGATTATAGTCTTCCATTCCTAAATATAAAAGTGAAATAATAAAAATTAATAGTATTTCTAATAGCGATGACTACTCTTCACCTCGCTTATTTATTCATTTATTTTATTACTTTTCTTCAAACTGAAGAAACCCCTCGGGAGACTAGACTTATGTAGCACTGGCTATAACCTAAGCCTATGCCATAATTTATTGCAATTATCGAAATCATGATCCTGACTAACATTTGCTTTATACACAAAACTACAAAAGCGAAAAGTAATAACTTCGAAGTCATATCCCAAATGCATCAATTTTTACCATTAGACTATGATCTGCTCATCTTTTCTCCTTCACTCCATCGCGATGTCCTCTTTCACTGTGTCCAGACTGACTCATGGATGATGGAAGTCACGGTGAGCAGAGGTTTTCATGCTACAGTAACGTATTTAGTTTTCGTTCAGAAATATTGTAGCATGAAATATTTTTGTTTTTCAGGTTCCAATATATTTCAATGATAAGATTCTATATAACAAGTGACCAACTTTTCCTCATACATATACATCTATAAAATATGAAATTTAATACTAAGTGGCAACTTGAGAACAACGCTTGTCCAGTACAAAAATAAAAAAGTCGCACGAGTTTTGCTGCATACTGTACAATGTTACAATGTGTTGAAATAACACGAAAACGCTCGGTACTCCTCCTTTTGCTTTTCCTGTGGCCTTGGCTAAATATATTGCCACGCGCTATTTAGTGATATACATATTGTTAGTCTTTCTCTGGTAATCCTAATAATTATGTGATTTGTTGAATGGGCGAGCAATCCCGACAGCATAATTGAATTTCCATGAGTGCTGTTGCTGAATTCAGCCTCATTATCCAACGCGATGGTTTTGGGGATGAGATAAACTAATTAATCTCCGTGTAGAGAGGCTGCTGCTGCTGCCACTACACAACGGCTGTTTTGAATTCCACAGTGTACGGATGGGTTTGCGTTAAGTGGGGTGGTATTTTATTATTATTATTATTATTATTATTATTATTATTATTATTATTATTATTATTATTATTATTATTATTATTGGCGGCATAACAAGGCAAGAAAAATATACTATACAATATCATTTAGAATAGCTTTTGAAAATTTGCAATTTTTTTTTATTTATAATGTTTTGCAAAATAAGTTTCTTCTATAAACTGCGAAGATTAACTGTTAGAGATGCGATCAGTGTTAAGAAAACTATTAAAATCTTTCAAAAGTCAGAGATGTTATATGAGGAAATATGTATATAAAAAAGTTTCAGAATACTTATGGAGGGAAAGGAAAGTGTTTTGTTGCTAGCAGACATTTAATTTTTCTTTTTAATGAAATGTTTTGCAGCTATGCCTGTAATAAGAAGATACCAAAATACTGTAAGTTATCAGTAAGAAATCTAAGTTTATTATTTGAAGTATTATAAGTGGTAACGTTACAAATAATGCACTTACATTTTTTTCTAGGATTGTACGTTTTAGAAATTTACTGTTTTTTTTATTCCAATAACACGTGTTTGTTATTGGTAATAAATCAAAGATTAAAACTGGAGTTACTTCTCAATAACGAAGTCAGCACCATCGACTATGGCTGTTGTTTTTGCTGCCTGTTAAAGAAGTTCATCTCCCATAAATAAGCATTTCATTACTCAGTTGTTTCAAAAAAGGGTCTTCTAGATGAATGATTGACAGTCGAAAAACTTTGCTTTTCTGAATCATGATTTATTCTAATAATCAGAATATTGTTCTCTTCCTTTCCTGATTTTTTTTTTTTTTTTTTTTTTTAAGGAAAAATAAAGATGTACCGCATCCCTTATAATTAAGTACCTCCCCCCTCCCCACATGATTAAACACCTTCCAACCAACCACCCGCCTCCTGCCACCTCTCACCCCCACCCCTTACACTCCACTCCCTTCCGTATCCTTTCCCTCCATTTCTCTTCATCGGGACTGGGCTAGTAAAGGGCACGAGGTGCCGTTCCCATGAACCTTTCTTCTTTCACATCAACACCAAATACGACAGAGTTCAACGAAGTCTTCTTGATGATGATTGCGTCATCGCCAACAAACAGGAGATTCTATTCATTTGTCACGATGATTATTCACTCTGATATTAACTGTCTTTGTCTCTCTGGCTTCTCTTCGCTTCCTTTTATCTTCATAGAGAGAATGAATCGGGTTCGCTTTTAATAGGTTGAAGTCGCTGTTCGGATTCTGTTCAAAATGATTAAATGCGATTTGTCAAATGAATGACCATTAAAGATTTATGCCTGATTTCTCTGATACTCTAACGTAATCGGTGATAATTATCCAGATATTTTGAAGGAAACTTTTATACAAATGTTACAACAATGGGCCGAAGTTTCTTCGGGCAATTGAGTTTTCTGTACAGCGTATAACCCAGGCCACCGAAAATAGATCTATCTCTCGGTGTTCTCGGTATAATGCGGTATGAGCCACGGCCCATGAAATTTTAACCACGGCCCGTTGGTGGCCTGTCCTATATCGTTGCCAGATGGACGATTATGGCTAACTTGAACCTTCAATAACATCAAAACTACTGAAGCTAGAGGGCTTTCATTTGGTATATTTGATGATTGGAAGGTGGGTGATCAACACACCAATTTGCAGCGCTCTAGTCTCAGTAGTTTTCAAGGTCTGAGGACAGACGGACAGAGAAAGCATCTCAGTAGCTTTCTTTTGCAGAAAACTAAAACTTCACTTATGTCGATGTCCCTCGAATCCTATTACGTTGATCACGAAAATTTCCCCGGATTTCTCGTAACTAATTTTAATTGATAAAAGCATCCGGATATTGTCGATCATCCATTTTCTGATCATGTCATCTCATGTACTTTGTGTCTTCTTCTTCTTCCCAGCTTGAACCCATTAATATAATTATGGGGTCGCCGTTATGAATGAGTCGTCTGCATCGATTTCTGTCCTGTGCATCGTTCTCGTTGATACCTTTCCATAACATATCTTCCCCTACACAATCACTCCATCTCTTTCGGTGGTCTTTCCCTTCTTCCTTCTACCCCGCACTTCCATTTCCATCGTATGTCTTCCAACATGATGTTCCTCTCTTCGTAACAGGTGTCCATACCATCGAAGCCTTCCCTCCTGTATCTTCTTTGGTATTTCAACTACCTTTGTCGATCCTCTTATATACTCATTTTTAATCCTATCTTCCCTTGTTACTCCCGACATCCATCTCAACATTCTCATTTCTGCTACATCCATATTCTTCTTCTCCTCTGTTTTCCTCATACTTGCTGTTTGTGTTCCATATAACATTGCTGGTCTGACCTCTCTATACTTTGTGTACCCCATGTATATGTCATTGAGCTGAAAATAAAATTCATTATTATTATTATTAATACACCTAACGTAATGAAATGCTAGTTTGACCCAATTCTGCGTTTGTGCCCACGCAAGTGCGAATGACGCTCACCAATTTTTCATACGTTGTTTCACGGACGGGGATAACAACAAACGATTTTGAGAGCCATTATTATAAGCGGTAGTTTGATCAAGACAAAAGGTTAATCTAGACAAAAGGGAAGCGGTTTTGTTGTTTTGCATCGCTTTCCCTCTGGGTCCGATGAGGCGTCGCTTAATGAACGAATTTAGGTGGGTGTGGAGTGGTTATTATGCATGTTTTAGGTATACTTCTCCGTGCGCGCGCGCACACACACACACACACATATATACATATATAGTATATATATATTATATTTATATATATATATATATATATACATATATATATATAGTTATATATATCATATATATATATATATATATATATATAATATATATATATATCATTAACTTCTGGTTTCTCATCATAATTTTATAGGGGAGATTGTTAGGACCAAGCTCTTTTTTATTTCGTTTATTTTAGTGTCTCATTACTGGCTGAAACTTATCCACAGATTAGTTGACTAGTGTTAGCCGTAGACAGTGAACAATGCGATGAGAGAGAGAGAGAGAGAGAGAGGGAGTGAGAGAGAGGAGAGAAGAAGAGAGAGACGATATTCTTGTGAAGGTTACAATAAGTGGGGAGAAAGAATTGCTTTTTTTTAACCGAGTGTTATCTCAAGCGAATAAGGAGAGGCGGACAGGCCTTACGTCAATTAAAAGAATACGCTGGAGAGAGACAGAGAGAGAGAGAGAGAGAGAGAGAGAGAGAGAGAGAGAGAGAGAGAGAGGTTTTTTTTTCTTTGAGATTGACGTAAAGGTCAGAGTGTTTGTATGCGTTCGAAACGTTGTATACAAAGACCATCACACTGGAGTATGACGTCATGGTAGTATCTCGAGAACAAGTGTTAGTGGTATTCGCTCCCTGTACCCAACCCCCTCCTCCCTTACACCACCTTGGACCATCACCTCCTCCGCTTAAAACCCCTCCCAGTCCCTGCTTGTTTCGTGTGCAAATGACGCCAGAATCAAAACAGGCCTTTAATTAAACGCTACCGGAAGTGCCACTCATCCCTCTCTTTATACCACTTTATATATTTTTTGACGTCATCGACGAAGTGACGTCACGTGATGCGGGTGGTGACGTCATCGTTGTTCCTGACGTCACCATATGTGTGGGGTGGTGAGAGAAATCAATTCGCTTGTTCTAGAAGCTAATAATAATACTGGAGCCAAAGGGGAAGTCACGGTGCTTAATGGTGACGCGCGGAATCATAAGTAAGTAAGAGAAAGCAGATTGGCTGGAATCCAGGTAGGACTGGATGCTGGTGGGTTTTGTTTCATTAAAATGGCATTACGTAGACACTTGCAGCGTCCATTGTTGGTGAAAAAATAGAGGAAATCATGACCGAGCTTTGTTTTATGATGTGATGTATTGTATGTAGTAGCTTTCTTTATTTCTTTAGTATTTCTTTCGACCGACACAACAACAATAACAGCGTGGACAAAACTATATAGTCGCTAATGGTTCGGGAGCTCTGAGGTGAATGAATTGAGTAAACTTGAAGCGTTCCTTCCCTCCTTCTTCAGAACTTGGAATGTTCTTCCGTCCTCTGGTTTTCCTGACGTCCTTACCCTTTCTTTTGATGGAAGGCTGATCTGATCTCGCTATTTTCTCACCCTCGTTCCTTCCTCTTCTGGTCTTCATCGGGTTTGGGCTGGTAACGGGCATCAGGATGCCAGCCCGTAGTTTTTTTTTTTTCACTTTTAAATAAATTCCAGCCAAGTATTCTTTTTCAGTAACTTGACATATTTTTCATTCGTATAAGCCTTCACAATGAAGATATTGTTCAAATTGATATATTTTTTACGTCGTTTCATTTTGCGTTGGCAGCAAATGGGGAAACGAAATAGTAGCAATTACGTCAATTCGAACAATATCTTGATTAAGAAGGCTGTTTAGAAATGAAATATGACAAGCTACTGAAAAAGAATACTTGCCTTGAATGATCAATATCATAGAATCAACTTTCAATTCTAGCAATAACAGGGTGGTCAGTTGCAAGGTTCAAAGAGTTGTATAGATGGACTCTGCTATTTGACTTTTATATTATTTTATAAGGAAGGAAAGTATACCCCGCCGTGGTGGGCGCGGTGGTAAGGTTCTCTCGCCCACCAGTTTGAGAGGACCCTGTGTCAAATCCCAGGTAGTAGGAGAATAGGAAGCAGCCTTCTGGCTTGTGGGGTTGGGGGGGTTGGGGGGGGGGGGGGGGGGGGGGTTTTGTTTGTTAAACAGTGGGCCTAGCAACACTCTGTCCCACGCTGTCCTAGGCAGAGAAACAAGGGATCAGCGCGTGCCCTAGTAGCCTTGCAGGAGCCCAGGAGGATTTTTTAAGTGTCAACAGTTCAACTATTAGTAAGGAATGAACTATACTATGGTAGATTCACATCAACCGTGCATCTGATGTCTAGGCACGTCCCTTACGACGCTCCTGGTTGGCTGCTGATAAGCCAATCACAGGGCTGGAAACTCTTAGTCTCTCTCGAGAGAGTTCACATAGGCAGGATATCTGTTCCGCCTCTGTATCCCTCAGGAGAGGTGGAACATACATTCTGCTTATGTGAATCTAATATAATAAAAAACGAATAAAGATACTGCCATCACTCAGTATCAAAGGGAAAATATTAGATAAATATCCTGTCTCTAACCAACCCCGACACACCACCCTCCGCCCACCCCCCCCCTCCCCGAAAATCCCCTCTGATGGAAGCAAGAAACGTTTCCTCGCCGCTGTGGCTTATTCAGGCTCCGGTTATCGGAAACCGTTCAGGACAGCAGCGGTATCCGGCCAAAGTGGCTTTATAAATAGAGCGTTCATGCCGGAGATGGTCGGCCTTTGCTGATATGCAGCGCTCTTTTTTTTTTTTCTGTCACTTGTCATTTGCCCATTTGGTCTCCTATTGGGTGGTTTTATTTGCACGATTACTCTTTGTTGGTGTTTTCGTTTGTTGATGGTGAGGATGCTCTGCATTCAGGGAGTGAGTTATCTTTTTATAAGTCAGTTATATATTTATTGATTTTGATTCGGTTTTATATTGATTTTTCATGATTCATTTTTATTTTTCTATCAATTGTTACTCATTTCCTTACTTGATCTTTTATATTTTATTACTTGTGAATTATTCGCTGAATTGATCTTATTTTCTTTATTCATTAGCGAGTTCTTTGTTGACTTGGTTTTATCATTCTATGAATTATTTGTTTAAGTTTGTTGTTTGTTACTTCGCCATTTTACGAATCTGGAGGTGCTTTGGGAATTAGGCTTGCTTTTGTGTGTTTGTGTTTTATTTCTTTTTCCAGCAGTGAATTATTGGTTGATGTGCCTTTTCTTAACCATATGTTAGTTATAAGTGAATGATGTTCCCTAATTGGAGGGTGGTTTTAATATTAGTGAATTATATATGATTTATTTTTTGTTGAAATTTGATTGGTGTAGCATTGATGAGGCATTTGTTTAGTTGCCATATCGGGTAGTCATGGTATTTGTTTGAAATCTTGAGAAGTATAAGCCAGGAGCTGTTGAGATTTTAATATACGCAATGTTTTAAAATCCTTTACCATGGTCGATGACTCCGTAGTTGGTGTACCCTGGGATGAAGGAAGATATTATTGATCGTTTTGTAAGCATTCTCTGAACACAAGGACCATTTGTACATTCAATTCTCGGCGTTTTGCAAGGTTTGAAGTGACGCCCTTATGATATCTGAAGATTTTGCGCCTCTTATCGGAAATCCATTATTGGCCAGTGGAGGAAATAAAAGCGTTGTTGTGTCGTTATTGTTGACGTTACTCGAGTCACAAAAGGATGTCTTATTGCAGATCCAGACAATAGTCTATGGGGAGAGTAGTGACTGCGGGAAATTGGGTGTATCGATTTCCACAACAAGGGTGATTCCGTAAAGAAAGAAAGAAAGAAAGAAAGACAAAACTGGCAATTACTGTCTCCCACAATACCTGGCTCTCAACTAACGAAGGAAACCTCATATTGTCCTTTTGAGCTTTGCTTATTTTTAATTATTTCTTTTTGGGCGATCTTCTAACAGTATATTGTAAAGGTATTGTTTTCCAGGCAGGGAAATATTGAGACAAACTGAAGGAACAAAAAGGTATGAATTGCCGCTGGGCACAAAAGACCAATTGTATCAAGAAGCAGACTTGATATCCAAAGAGTATTCAGACTGAACCCATTATTTAGGCAGTTTTTCATAACTATTCATTTACCTTTTCAGGACGACAGTGTTGGCGATTGTTAATTAAACACCTTGTAACTTATATTTGTGAAAAAAAGGTCTTTTAAGAAAATAATTACATTTAGGAGAGCCATTTATATATTGGAACTTATATTTGTGAAAAAAAAATTCTTTTAAGAAAATAATAACATTAAGCAGAGCCATTTACATATTGGAACTTATATTTGTAAAAAAAAAAGTTCTTTTAAGAAAATAATTACATTAAGGAGAGCCATTTATATAAAAACATACTTGATAAAGGTGCGAACTCGTGTTTGTTAGGTCCATGATTCGATCCCAACTACCGCTCACCAGTCGACCCAGCTGTGAATAGGCGTGGGGAAGTTAGTTCTCTTTTCGGGAGGTAAATGTCATTTGTAGGAAGAGACGTTTACTTTATAGTTGGTAAATTTCATTGCTCAATTTTTTAAATTCTGTAAATAATGGCAGGTGCTTTTTAAAGTCATTAGTTTTTAGGCGTTCGGTACTTGTTCACTCAACTGTATTGCTTAGGATTAGAAAATCGGCATGTAGATTGTTTAGCTGCTATTACTACTATTACTACTGTGGCGGGATCACAAGCTAAAAAACAAGTGGCAAATCCCTCCCACATAAACCTAATCACTTCTGCTGCCCAACTCACCCCAGTCACACTTTCCTCTTTACACTACAGCATACACACAGGACAATTGACACATGTACTTACCAACCACTCCAGATACTCCGGGCTATCCTGTGCTGTCTGCCGGTCGAGGTCACAGAGATATCAACCACAACAAAGACCACAACCCACAACCCAACAACAAAACAACACCCAAGGACTACAACTCAACAACAGCACAACAACCAAGGACCACAACAACAACCAAAGAACACAACCACAACTCAACAACACAACAATCAAGGACCACATCAACACAACAACAACCAAGGAACACAACCACAACTCAACAACACAACAACAAAAAAGGAACACAATCACAACCCAAGACCACTGCACAACCAATCACCAACAACACAAAAAAAAACACACAAACAACAACACACACCCACAAACACATCAAGGAATAACAACAACAACAACCACCCTTAACCACAACAATCACTTACAACCCTCAGGAACTCAAAAGCTCAACAATCCAACAATACAGGCACAACCACTCCAAAATAAACAACACCAAACTTACAACAAATCAATAATACACAACTCAACTAACTTCCAGTGCCTTCAAATAACTGTTCCCGACATAACTAACTGTCACCAGCTCTTTACCAAAGACTGACTAAAAAACACTCACTCAAAACACAGAACTCTGATCTCTAACAGCAGACAACCCAGAACTCACCAACAGCCAATACAGTCGTTAACCATCCAACCACCAATTACTCTCTCTCTCTCTCTCTCTCTCTCTCTCTCTCTCTCACACACACACACACACATACAGATGTTGTCAAATGGAACTTCATAACTCCTCCATATTTCCTCCCCTGTTACATTTGACAACGTGTCTTACACTCACAACTCCCACACTAAATAGCGTTCCACAACACCCACGGATGCTCGGATGCAGGTCCCCCTGGATCTTGTTTGAGGGCCCTCATACACATTCTCAGTCTAGTTACACCACCATAACTTCTCCAGACCACTTCCAGTCAGACTACCATTACTATCTACCTCACTACCATCCTCCCACCCAAATCCCATTCACTATCTCTTCTACCCCTTCCAACTCTTGTCCGAATATCTCTCGCTAACTCTGCCACTAAATCACTTACCTCATTTACACTCCTGCCAAACTCCCCGAAGAGACTCATTCTATACTGCCAGCTACAACCTTACCACCTGATTCCCTTCCCGTTGAAAACTTCACTAAACCCTGACATTCAAACCACACCAATATATGTATCATTCCTCCCTCAAAGTCACTGCTATTACACGCCTTATCCACCATTTTTTACCCTAACACTAACCCCATCTATCATGCAGTTCACGTTCTCCCTTTCATTCCCTTTCCTTACCTTCTTCTGCTTTTTTCCATGCTCAACCAACAATAACTGCCGATCTTCCAGACCCATTTGCTCAACCACTCACTCACTGACACTCGGTTCACATTTATTCACCCTCAACCACTCACTCATTGCGTTCTCCCGAACATATGGGGTACTTCCCTCCACTTACAGCTGTTATGAGTGTGCCCTAACCCATACCACACCCCCATCTACTCGCAGTTTCCCCAACACATAACTCAATCCACTTGGTCCCACTTCCAAAATCTCAAAAGACCCTTCAAATTTCTCCCTTACCTTATTCACATTCATTCTCCCCTTTCTCAACCACCTCTTTCAACACCTTACCTCCAATCCTAAAGCTTTCAAGTCTTTCACTCGCTTTCTTCCACAAATCTCGATCACTCTCTGACAGACCCACCGCGGCCTAACAATCCTTTCAAATTCAACACATGCTTCCAAGGAGACATACCTATACTCTTCTGCAGTGTGGCGTTATATACCCACACTGACGTCCTACATACACATATCCCAATCATTGTCGCCTTTACTCATCATTCGCAAAATCTCGGTCATCGTTCTAATAGTCCTTTCCGCCAAACCATTCGCACTGGGCATATACGGAGTAGAATACACATGGACAATACCCCATTCCTTCAACATTTCTCAATTCTCACCCCTACATACTCAGCCCATTATCACTCAACAATTTTGCCGGCTTCCGGGCACACACACACATAGGCGACATCACTTGCCCCACCATCCGTGCAACGGTTTCGCTCCTCTTATCTTTGATGGGAACCGCATAGGCAAATTTACTCATGTGTTCCACCATCACAATCATTCCCACATGCCCCCTCACAGTCTGCAACGAAACACAATCAATCACAAGCATTTCAAATGGCTCTTTTCATCTGCAATCGCAACACAGCGGACTCGCATGCACACTCTGATACTTTACCCTCTGACAGTCTTCACACATAACAGCCACATCCACACAATCTTATTCAACCAAGGCGCATACAATCTCTCTCTCATGCACTCCCACAACTTATTTTTCCCCATATGCCCAAACCAATCATGCACCACAAACACATACTCACCGCTGACTCAACAGAAAACACCGGCACATACACTTCCTTGTCATACACCCCTTCCTGATGCAAAAAGTACACTATGTTTTTACAAACCGTTTAGCAACCCTCTTATACACACCCAACTCATGCGGCCAATCTTCCACACGTACTCTCTCTCTCTCTCTCTCTCTCTCTTTCTTTCTCTCTCTCTCTCTCTCTCTCTCTCACACACACATACAGACATTGTCAAATGAAACTTCATAACTCCTCCATACTACTACTATTACTAATGATAATAACATCCCTGAATCAGGACTTTGCAGAAACAGCACTGAACGAACATTGGTCTGAACGTTTGTTGAAGACTTGTAGATTCTCCAGATGCCGACGCCATGCTCTAATCAGCGAAGCCTTTCATGATGATACTTTAGTAGATTCACATCACCCGTCATCTCATGTTTAGGCCAGTCCCTGGCTGTTGATAAGGCAATCACAGGGCTGGAATTCCAGCCCTGTGACTGGCTTATCAACAGCCAATCAGGTTGATCTGAAATTACTATAGCTATAAGAGAATGCCTGGTATCTTAGGATAAGAGTGACATAAGCATTCAGTTCAATCTATAGAGAAAACTTGCACTGAAACTCTACTTTTGAGTTTCGATTCATTCTATTTAGTCTTTTTGTAGGTCATTGATTTATACATTTGTGCATTACTTATATACTAGCAAACATATGCATACAGAAATTATGTATGAAAATTCGTAAAGTAACTAAGTCTACGGGCGTAACCAGCCTTGTTTCACGGGCGGAACCAGCTCCGTTTCAGGGAATCCCTTCTCACCTCCACCCTTCGGAGGGGGGGGGATGGGAGGTAGGGTGAAACCCCATTATGAACCATCTTAGGGGTCCCCACTATAACCCTGCCAAGTCATGCCCATCGGACCAGCCGTTTGGCCGTGATTGAATGACAGACGGACGGACAGACATTACACCCATTATAGAGAGATTAACTAGGGAGACTTGTGAAACTCATTGGAGATTTTTTATGTTACACAGTGATTTTTGCGACTATTAGTTTTACGAGTGGGAAAGACTTCATGACTGACCAATGACTTTAGAATACCATTCTTGAGTTCATTTTCCGTAATTGAAACTTCAAACACTTTGGAATACTTATTTTAATGGGTTTGCAATGGTTGCTGTTGCTATTAGACACGCAATGATGATGATGATGACTTTACATGTAGTCTTTACGTTAGACTGATTAAATTAAAGTAATGAAGTTCAAATAGTTAGTGGTCGTACTTGACTTGTACATTATGAAAGTAAAAAAAAAAAAAAAAAAAAAAATCCACTTGTATGTAGAATTACTTGCATCTAATGCAAATAATTTATATTTACATATAGACACAAACTAGCAAGTAGATGAAAGATGAACACATGAAAATGAAACAGCTTGTATTTAGGAATATTAAAAAAAAAAAAAAGATAAATTAGCCGAATAACAGCGGAAAAACTTGAGACTTCGTGACCGCGGCAACATCAAACGCTGCTTCATCTTTAGTTAACAGGTTTCCCTCTGTTATCGTGCAGCGGGCAACC
>NC_087215.1:8672698-8698293 GCF_015104395.2 Macrobrachium nipponense | reverse complement strand
GGAGGAATACTTTTGAGACGTATCCCTCAGGAGAGGTGGAACATACATCCTGCCTATGTGGACTCTCGAGAGAGAGACTGAGTTTTCCGCCCTGTGATTGGCTTATCAACAGCCAATCAGGAGCGTCGTAAGGGGACTGGCCTAAACATGAGATGCACGGGTGATGTGAATCTACTTATAGTAAATAATCAATGAAAGGCTTCGCTTGATTAGAGCACGGCATCAGCATCTGGAGAATCTACAAGTCTTCAACAAAACGTTCAGACCAACGTTTGCTCGTAGCTGTTTCTGCAAAGTCCTGATTCAGGGATGTTTGTTTGTTTGGATGGTGTTTTTACGCTGCATAGAACCAGTGGTTGTTCAGCAACGGGACCAACGACTTCACGTGACTTCCGAACCACGTCGAGAGTGAACTTCTATCACCAGAAATACACATCTCTCACCCCTCAGGGAAATGCCCGAGAATCGAACTCGCGGCCAACGAGGTGGCACGCCAACACCAAACCGACCACGCCACTGAGGCCCTTGATTGATTCAGGGATGTGTTCATCAACTTGCTTTACCTCGCGCTGGATTAGCGTCGGCGGGCCATTCTCTGTTCAGATGACGTCAGTCATTAGTACTAAATCAGACATGACCTTGACACAACGACGTTTTCCATTGCCATGACAACTGGGCTCCATGTTGAGCAATGAAAGATTGCCTTCGTCTCTATTGGAGGGACTCCAACTCCTTTTCAACCCTTCAAACACCTACGGCCAGCGCTGACATCAAGCCTGCCTAATCTAACACGATGGCCAACACACGGATTTTCTGATGCTTCAGTGGATATGGACCATGAGGAATACAGGGTAACCGATTTCAATATTTAAGGAAGGCTATACTTACAACACTAAAAACAATATGACGAAGGACCTTTTTTTATTAATAATATTATGATTCCAGAAACAAATCAACAATTATGTAAATGTACATATGTTTAAATTTAAAACTTTAAGGATAGCTTTCGGGACTTTGTTCGGTTCCCCTTATCAATCAGATTGATAGGGGGAACCGAACAGATTCCCGAGAGTTATCCTTAAAGTTTTAAATTTGAATATATGTACATTTCCATAACTGTGGATTTGTTTCTCCGTTTGAAGACTCTTGCTACTATGAAGATTTTTATTATTATGATTATTATTATTATTATTAGTAATAGTAATAGTACTAGTAGTAGTAGCAGTTAAACAATCTACATGCCGATTTTCTAAACCTAAGCAATACAGTTAAGAGAACAAGCAGCAAACGCCTAAAAACTAATGACTTTAAAAAGCACCTGCCAGTATTTACAGAATTTAAGAGTCATTGCAAAACTGAACGATGAAATTTACCAATTATAAAGTAAACGTCTCTTCCTACAAATGATATTCAACTCCCGAAAAAGAGAACTGACTTCCTCACGCCTATTCACACCTGGGTCGACTGGTGAGCGGTAGTTGGGATCAAATCATGGACCTAACAAACACGAGTTCGCACCTCTATCAAGTATGTTTATATATAAATGGCTCTCCATAATGTTATCATTTTCTTGTAAGAATTTTTTATTTTTCACAAATATAAGTTCCAATATATAAATGGCTCTCCTAAATGTAATTATTTTCTTAAAAGAACTTTTATTTTGTACAAATATAAGTTACAAGGTGTTTTATCAACAATCACCAACACTGTCGTTCTGAAAAGGGTAAATAAATAGTTATGAAAAACTGTGTAAAAAATAGGTTGTCTAAATATTCTTCAGATATCAAGTCTGCTTCATGATACAATAATTGGTCTTTTGTGCCCAGCGGCAATTCATACCTTTTTATTTCTTCAGTTTGTCTCAATATTTGCCTGCCTGGAAAACAAAACCTTTACAATATACTGTTAGAAGATCGCCCAAAAACAAATAATTAAAAATAAGCAAAGCTCAAAAGGGAAATATAACGTTTCCTTCGTTAGTGAGAGCCAGGTATTGTGGGAGACAGTAATTGCCAGTTTTGTCTTTCTTTCTTTACGGAATCACCTTTGTTGTGGAAATCGATACACCCAATTTCCCGCAGTCACTACTCTCCCCATAGAATATTGTCTGGATCTGCAATAAGACATCCTTTTGTGACTCGAGTAACGTCAACAACAACGACACAACAACGCTTTTATTTCCTCCACTGGCCAATAATGGATTTCCGATAAGAGGCGCAAAATTCTTCAGATATCATAAGGGCGTCACTTCAACCTTTCAAAACGGCCGAGAATTGAATGTATAAATGGTCCTTGTGTTCAGAGAATGCTTACAAAACGAACAATAATATCTTCCTTCATCCCAGGGTACACCAACTACGGAGTCATCGACCATGGTAAAGGATTTGAAAACATTGCTTTTATTAAAATCTCAACAGGTCCTGGCTTATACTTCTCAAGATTTCAAACAAAAACCAGACTACCCGATATGGCGACTAAACAAACACCTCACCAATGCTACACCAATCAAATTTAAAAAAAAAATAAATCATATATATTTCACTAATATTAAAACCACCCGGCAATTAGCGAACATCATTCACTTATAACTAACATATGGTTAAGAAAAGGCACATCAACCAAAAATTCACTGCTGGAAAAAGAAATAAAACACAAACACACAAAAGCAAAGCCTAATTCCCAAAGCACCTCCAGATTCGTAAAATGGCTAAGTAACAAACAACAAACTTAAACAAATAATTCATAGAATGATAAAACCAAAGTCAACAAAGAACTCGCTAATGAATAAAGAAAATAAGATCAATTCAGCGAATAATTCACAAGTAATAAAATATAAAAGATCAAGTAAGGAAATGAGTAATAATTGATAGAAAAAGACAAAATCAAAATAAAAATGAATCATGAAAAATCAATATAAAACTGAATCACAATCAATAAATATATAACTGACTTATAAAAAGATAACTCACTCCCTGAATGCAGAGCATCCTCACCATCAACAAACGAAAACACCAACAAAGAGTAATCGTGCAAATAAAACCACCCAAAAGGAGACCAAATGGGCAAATGACAAGTGACAGAAAAAAAAAAAAAAAAAAGAGCGCTGCATATCAGCAAACGCCGACCATCTCCGGCATGAACGCTCTATTTATAAAGTCACTTTGGTGGATACCGCTGCTGTCCTGAACGGTATCCGATAACCGGAGCCTGAATAAACCACAGCGGCGAGGAAACGTTTCTTGCTTCCATCAGAGGGGATTTTCGGGGAGGGGTGGGGTGGGCGGAGGGTGGTATGTCGGGGTTAGTTAGGACACGGATATTTATTTAAATATTATTTTCCCTTTGAGACTGAGCTTGGATGGCAATATCTTTATTCGTTTTTCATTATAGTAGATCCACATCAACCATGCAACTGATGTCTAGGCCGGTCCCTTACAACGCTCCTGATTGGCTGTTGATAAGCCAATCACAGGGCTGGAAACGCTCAGTCTCTCGAGAGAGTTCATATGGGCAGGATGTATGTTCCACCTCTCCTGAGGGATACAGAGGCGGAACAGACATCCTGCCTAAGTAAACTCTCTCGGGAGAGACTGGATTTTCCATTCCTGTCATTGGCTTATCAACAGCCAATCGGGAGCGTCGTAAAGGACTGGCCTAGAAATCAGATGCACGGTTGATGTGAATCTACTATAGTAGTGTTCATCCTTATTAATAGATAAACTGTTGATGCTTTTTAAAAATCCTCCTGGGCTTCTGCGAGGCTACCGGGCCAGGCGCTGATCCTTTGTTTCTTTACCCAGGACACAAGTAGCCAGTGTGTCGCTAGGCCCATTGTTTAACAACCCCCCCCCCCAAACAAGCTTGAGGGCTGGTTCCTACTCTCTTACTCCTGGGGAATGACCCCGGGTCCTCTCAACAGTTAGGAAAGAACCTTACCACCACGCCACCACGGTGGGTACTTTTGAAATTCTTCCTTATAAAATGATATTAAAAGTCAGATAACAGAGTCCACCTCTTTTTGAACCTTTGCAACGGACCACCCTGTATTGCTGGAAGGGATAGCTGATTTTATGCTATTGGTCATTCAAGGCAAGTATTCTTTTTCATTCACTTAACATATTTTTCATTTGTATAAGCCTTCTTAATCAAGATATCGTTCGAATTGACATATTTTTTAGTTTCGTTTCCCATTTGCTGTCAACGCAAATGGAAACGAAACAGTAAAAAATATACCAATTCGAAAAATGTCTTCATTACGAAGGCTTATACAAATGAAAATTATGTCAACTGAATGAAAAAGAATACTTGGCTTGAATTTATTTAAAAGTGAAAAAAAAAAAAAAAAAAATACGGGCTGGTATCCTGATACCAGTTACCAGCCCATACCCGAAGAAGACAAGAAAAGAGGAAGGAACGAGGAAGGTGGGGCCTCAACCATGAGAAAATAGCGAGATCAGATCAGCCTTCCACCTAAACAAAGAGATGAGGACGTCAGGAAGAACAGAGGACGGAAGAACATTCCAAGGTCTGAAGGGGGAGGGAAGGAACGCTTCAAGTTTACTCAATTCATTACACTCATTAGCTCCCGACCATTAGCGACTATATGGTTTTGTCCACGCTGCTAATATTGTTGTGTCGCTCGAAAGAAATACTAAAGAACTAAAGAAAGCTACGTAACATACAAGTCACACATCATAAAAACAAAGCTCGGTCAGGATTTCCCTCTAGTCTTTCACCAACACTGGGCGCCATAAGTGTCTACGTAATGCCATTTTAATGAAGCAAAACCCACCAGCATCCACTCCTACATGGATCCCAGCCAATCTGCTTTCTCTTACTTATAAATCCACGCGTCAACTTTTCCACTTTAAAATGAAAACAGAAAAGCAGCATTAAGCGCCGTGGCTTCCCCTTCGGCTCCAGTATTATTATTAGCTTCTAGAACAAGGGAATTATAGAACGTTCTTTCTTTCACCACCCCACACATATGGTGACGTCAGGAACAACGATGACGTCACCAACCGCATCACGTGACGTCCACTTCGTCAATGACGTCAAAAAAAATATATTGAGGTATAAAGAGAGGGATGAGTGACACTTCCGGTAGCGTTTTAATTAAAGGCCTGTTTGGATTCTGGCGTCATTTGCGCACGTAAGCGAAATGGTAGGGGTTTAAGAATGGGGGGGGGGCGGGGGGGGGGGGGTCCAAGGGGGTGTAAGGGGGAGGGGGGTTTGGGTACAGGAGGGAATACCACGAACACTTGTACCTCGAGATACTACCATGACGTAATAACTCCATGTGATGGTTCTTCGTATACTACATACGTTCGAACGTATACACACATATTCTGACATCAAAGATTTTAAGAGTTTAAGGTGGATGTCCCGCTGTCTACATCAAGACATAGTCTCTCTCTCTCTCTCTCTCGTCTCTCTCTCTCTCTCTCTCTCTCATCTCTCTTATCTCATCGCATCGCTCACGTCTACAGGCTAACACTAGTCAATCAATCTGTAGGTGGGTATCTGTCACTAATGGGACACAAAAATAAATGAATAAAAAAGGGCTTTGGTCCTATCCATCCCCCCCTTAAAATTATGATGAGAGACCTAAAAGTTAATGATATATATATATATATATATATATATATATATATATATATATATGTGTGTGTGTGTGTGTGTGTGTGTGTGTGTGTGTGTGTGTGTGTGTGTGTGTGTGTGTGTGTGTGCACGGAAAAGTACACCTAAAACATGCATATTAATCACTTCACGACCACCTAAATTCGTTCATTAAGTGACGCCTCATCGGACCCAGAGGGTAAGCGATGCAAAACAACAACAAAACCGCTTCCCTTTTGTCTAGATTAACATTTTATCTTGATCAAACTACCGCGAATAATAATGGCTTCCACAATCTTTTTGTTGTCATCCGCCGTCCGTGAAACAAAGTATGCAAAATGGTGAGCGTCATTCACACTTGCGTGGGCACGAACGCAGAACTGTGTCAAAAACTAGCATTCCATTACGTTAGGTGTATTAATAATAATAATGGATTTTATTTTCAGCTCAGTGCCATATACATGGAGGATACAAAGTACAGACAGGTGAGACCAGCAATGTTATATGGAACAGAAACAGCAAGTATGAGGATAACGGAGGAGAAGATGGATGTAGCAGAAATGAGAATGTTGGATGGATGTCGGAAGTAAGAGGGAAGATAGGATTAGAAATGAGTATATAATAGGATCGACAAAGGTAGTTGAATACCAAAGAAGATACAGGAGGGAAGGCTTCCATGGTATGGACACCTGTTACGAAGAGAGGAGCATCATGTTAAAAGACATCACGAGGAAATGGAAGTGCGGGGTAGAAGAAAGAAGGGAAGACCAGAAAGAGATGGCGTGATTGTGTAGGGAGATATGTTATGATGGAAAGGTATCAACGAGAACGATGCACAGGACAGAAATCGATGCAGACGACTCATCTTAACGGAACGCACCCCACCCCATATTATATTAATGGTTCAAGCTGGGAAGAAGAAGAAGATACAAAGTACAGACAGTAAGTAACAGACACAATCTCGATACATGAGATAACATGATAAGAAAATGAATAATCGACAATATCCGGATGTTTTTATCAGTTAAAATTAGTTCAGAGAAATCCGGGGAAATTTTCGTGATCAACGTAATAGGATTCGAGGGAGATCGACATATGGGAAGTTTTCGTTTCCTGCAAAAGAAAGCTATTGAAATGGATTTGTCTGTCCGTCCGCACGTTTTCCCTCCGCCCTCAGATCTTAAAAACTACTGAGACTAGAGCGCTGCAAATTGGTGTGTTGATCACCCACCTTCCAATCATCAAATATACCAAATGAAAGCCCTCTAGCTTCAGTAGTTTTGATGTTATTGAAGGTTCAAGTTAGCCATAATCATCCATCTGGCAACGATATAGGACAGGCCACCAACGGGCCGTGGTTAAAATTTCATGGGCCGTGGCTCATACTGCATTATACCGAGAACACCGAGAGATAGATCTATTTTCGATGGCCTGGGTTATACACTGTACAGAAAACTCAATTGCCCCGAAGAAACTTCGGCCCATTGTTTGTAACATCTGTGTAAAAGTTTCCTTCAAAATATCTGGATTATCATCACCGTTTATGTTAAAGTATCAGAAAAATCAGGCATAAATCTTTAATGGTCATTCATTTGACAAATCGCATTTAATCATTTTGAACAGAATACGAAAAGCGAATTCAACCTATTAAAAGCGAACCCTGTTGAAGATGAAAGGAAGCGAAGAGAAGCAGAGAGACAAAGACAGTTAATATCAGAGGTGAATATCATCGTGACAAATGAGATGAATCTCCTGTTTGTTGACGATGACGCAATCATCATCAAGGAGACTTCGTTGAACTCTGTCGTATTTGGTGTTGATGTGGAAGAAGAAAGGTTCATGGGAACGGCACCTCGTGCCCTTTACTAGCCCAGTCCCGATGAAGAGAAATGGAGGGAAAGGATACGGAAGGGAGTGGAGTGTAAGGGGGAGGGGGGGTGAGTGGTGGCGTGGTGAGGGGGTGGTTGGAAGGTGTTTAATCATCTGAGGAGGGGGGAGGTGCTTAATTATAAGGGATGGGTACATCTTTACTTTTCCTTAAAAAAAAAAAAGGGTCAGAAAAGGAAGAGAACAATACTTCTGATTATTAGAATAAATCATAATTCAGAAAAGCAAAGTTTTTCGACTCTCAATCATTCATCTAGAAGACCCTTTGTTGAAACGACTGAGTAATGAAATGCTTATTTATCGGAGATGAACTTATTTTAACAGACAGCAAAAACAACAGCCATAATCGATGGTGCTGACTTCGTTATTGGGAAGTAACTCCAGTTTTAATCTTTCATTTATTCCCAATAACAACACGTCTTATCTGAATAAAAAAAAAAACAACAGTAAATTTCTAAAACGTATAATCCTAGAAAGAAATGTAAGTGCATTATTTGTAATGTTACTACTTATAATACTTCAAATAATAAACTTAGATTTCTTACTGATAACTTACCAGTATCTTGATATTCTTATTATACAAGCATAGCTGCAAAACATTTCATTTCCAAAAAAAAAAAAAAAAAAAAAATCTTAAATGTCTACTAGCAACAAAACCCTTTCCCTCCATAAGTAATCTGAAACTTTTCATATACATATTTTGTCATATATCATTTGTGAACTTTCGAAGGATTTTAATAGTTTTTTAACACTGACAGCATTTCTCAGTTAATTTTTTGCAGTTTATAGTGAAAACATTTATTTTGCAAAATATTATAAAAGCTATTCCAAATGAAATTGTATGGTTTATTTCTTGCCTTGTCATGACACCAATAATAATAAAATAATAATAATAATAATAATAATAATAATAATAATAATATCATCCCACTTAAGGCAGACCCATCCGTATACTTCGGAATTCAAACAGCCGTTGTGTAGTGGCAGCAGCAGCCTCTCTACACCGAGGTTAATTAGTTTATCCCATACCAATAACCATCGCGTTGGATAATGAGACAATGAGACTGAATTCAGCAACAACACTCATGGAAATTCAATTATGCTGTCGGAATTGCTCGCTCATTCAACAAATCACATAATTATTAGGATTACCACAGAAAGACTAACATATATATATATATATATATATATATATATATATATAAATACATATGTGTGTGTATGTGTGTGTCTGTGTGTGTGTGCATATATGTCACTAAATAGCGCGTGACAACATATGATTTTGCCAAGGCCACAGGAAAAATAAAAGTAGTACCGAGCGCATTCGTGTTTATTTTAACACACTGTACCTCGAAAATGTGTAGAAATAACACGAAAGCGCACGGTACTCTTTTATTTTTCCTGCGACCTTTGCTAGCTATATTATATATATATATATATATATATATATATATATATATATATATATAGATAGATAGATAGATAGATAGATAGATAGATAGATAGATAGATAGATCGATCTATTTATCTATCTATCTATATAGATAGGTAGATAGATAGATAGATAGATAGATAGATAGATCTATATAATAGATAGCTAGATAGATAGATAGATGATAGATAGATAGATAGATAGTATATATATATATATATATATATATATATATATATAATCTATCTATCTATCTATCTATCTATCTATCTATCTATATATATTATTATCTATATCTATATATATATATATATATATATCTATATATTATATATATATATATAATATATATATAATATATATATATATATATATATATATATATATATAATGTGTGTGTGTATGTACTAACGTGATTCTGTAGCTAATCTTATTATTATTCATGATATATTGTAGAGAAATAAAAGAATTTAAATTCAATTCTGGTGCATAACAGAATAGGGGTTCATCTCCCGCATATTTTCAAATATCATGTACCTCACTCAATGGCAACAAATTACGTACAACCAGCAGAGCAGGTATAAAGACACGAATTGGCAACTGTAAGATGGGAGCCAAAAGCGACTTTTCATGAAACTCATAAAATGTAAGAAAAAAACGAATCACAACCAGAAACAGGTCAGTCTAAAATATGGATGAAAAACTGCAAAATGGGATCTGATGAGATAAGTTAATAAATTACTGGGGAAGAAAGTAGCGAATGAATTTGATCATGAAAGGAGCACAAAAACCCAGCCTCCACCAAAAGGCTTAGCGATTTTGAATACACGAGAAAGACCGAGGGATCTACAATAAATAAATAAATAAATAAATAAATAAATAAATAAATAAATAAATAATTAAGGCTTGGCGATTTTGAATACATGAGAAAGACTGAGGGATCTAAAGTAAATAAATAAATAAATAAATAAATAAATAAATAAAAAATTAAGGCTTGGCGATTTCGAAACACACGACAAAGACTGAGGGATCTAGAAAAAAAAACAATAACAATAAATAAATAAATAAATAAATAAATAAATAAATAAATAAATAAATAAATAAAAAATTATGGATCGCCTTTCAGTTAACGATAATAATATTGTAAAATGATACTTGACCACTTTCGTGATATTTCAGTGATTAAATTACTCTAGCCTGACTGTTAGCGTCACAGGTCAAAGCTAACCGTGTTCGAAAATGCTTCAGCCATATGTTATGTTGTTCCTACAATAATAATAATAATAATAATCACTGAACGCCAAGGCTTCCCCATCCCAATTCCCCATCTCAACATCCCCTTTCGGAGGTTGTAAAATAAAGGCTGTAAATCCCAAGGCTCAAGTTCGCAAGATAAGAACTGCCAGAGAGAGAGAGAGAGAGAGAGAGAGAGAGAGAGAGAGAGAGAGAGAGAGAGAGAGAGAGAAGGGTGGAAATGGAAAGAAATGGTGGTAGACATAAGGAGGTCGGGAGGGAAACATTCCTCTTCTTGCTTCACACCTCACTGCTATTTCGGGGGAGTGGGATTATGGGTGGAGGTCAGTGGAGCATGCTGCTTTCAGATGGTGTAGTATATATATATATATATATATATATATATATATATATATATATATATATATATATATATATATATATATATATATATATATATATATATATATGTAAGGCCTAGGGTTTTTTATTAATAATATATTGTCCATGTGTTCCCTTTGACCTATGGAATGTGGAGAACAGTGAGAAGCAACGAACTGAGAGTAGCTGATGAATGAGTTTCTGGGGATGGCGTGAGATAAAAATGCTTAGTTCGACAAGTCAATGCACGACAGTTTATGAACTCTTCTCGAAGTGCCTTTGTGAAACTGGATGCAACTAGTGTTGCGAGGCGCTAACGAACTGTGTTCGTATGTGCGTGTGTGCCTCTTCCCTTTAATAGTTTCATACGCAAGTCTATGGGAAGACTTGCACAAAGATTCGTGGGAGGAAGGCAGAGCCACGATGGTGGTGCCTAAGTGTTTTTTGAAATAGTGAGTGAGATATTCCAGCTTCATGGGTGAGTTGAATTACTTTAGCCAAGTTGAATTACTTTAGCCAAAGGGATGGCTTGTTTGATATCTTGTAAGATGTTCCATTTTATTAACTTTGTCTTTAAACTTATGTTTGCTAACGAGTGTGTTTCTCGTGTCTTTGAAACAGACGGTTCTGGAAATGGAGGGGACAAAGAGTTCCCAGATGGGTGTAGACTTTTTTGGTGACTAGACATTTTCTATTTCGGGTTTTTTGAGTTAGTCTGTAAGACTTGATTATCCATTATTTATTCATTGTTAATAAACGTTAATGTTATGATGCGACTCTCTCATTTTCATTACCTGTTAGAATGGAGAGAAAGAGGTGGAGAGAGAGAGATTCCTTGGAGAGAGAGAAAGAGAGAGAGAGAGAGGCTGTGTGTAATGCTGTGTTGGTTTGCCTTCCATTTCGTGCTACACGCTTACTTAATGAATAATAGGGGGGGAATCCCCCCATTACAGTGGTGGCAGCGTAAAGAGGTATAAAAGTTTTTTTTTTTCTTTTTCTATGCCTAGGAACGCCAAATGTAGAGATGGGGGTGGCCAGTTAGAAAATAAAAGGGGTTGTGGCTTAGCGATGTGGTTTTTCGAACGACAAAGCCTTTGTGGGATTGTGGAAAATTGTTAAATTGTTGGATCTCAGTTGCTAAGTGAAGGGGGTAGAGGAATATCCGTCCATGGGATGTGGGATGAGGAAAGAAATTCTATTAGGGTCATCAAATTTGCTCGTACCGAGATTCTTCAGGGCGTGAGTCATGAGAGCAACTCAGTTTGGTTTGTAAGTGAGAGTTGCCAGGTGCCTTTTCGCCGATCGCGTTTGTATTGTGCCGACGAGATTTACGTATCTTATGCGAATTCCGAGTTCTTTTGTTCCCATTATAGAGTGGTGAGTGTTAAAAACTATTGTTTTGGAGGGGAGGGTTGTTTTAAATGTTTCAGAGAAATGGGGTTGGTTCAAGAGGTCAAAACATTCTTTTCTTTGCCCATAGAAGCAGAAGGGACGTGTTTTCTTTATTCACGCCTGTTTATAATAGACGTATGTATTCATCTTTGTTCAAAACATAAGAGTGTATAGAGATGGGTTTTTTGCATGTGAACTGTGCTTAGATAAGCATATCTGGCTTGGAGACAAGAGCGGCCACAATTTTACGGGCTCAGCACTTTCTGCTTACCGCGCAGAGAGGCGCGTTGCATTGTGGGTACTGCATAACTCGAGGGAGGGCATTGCGAGATGGGCACTAGTGTATACCTTGGGAGGGGGTCCTCAGCACTGTTTAAGGGAGATGGGGGACTACTGGCATGCCTGGGGCTGTTCTGACCGCTTGACTGAAGGGTTGTTCTAACGGGGGGAGAAATTTTTTTTTCTCAGTATGGGTGAACTCCCCCTTTTCCTTTTTTTTTCTTTGTGTTGGGGTATGGATTTGCCCTTGACATTGGATGCTAAGACATCAGCTGATTGATTAGTTGATGAAGTGAAATGCCCGTAGAGTCTTTTTTTTTTAGAAAAGATATATTTTTTTTCTTTCTTGGAGGAAGAGAAAAGGAAATAAAAAGAGATTTTTCTTTTCCGTGAATGCAGGGAAAAGTAGTTAACATGCACGGGATGTGTTATATGTTTTCTTTGTGCCTTGAAAGACACAAATATAAGGGGGATACACAGATTATTTTTTTTATTGTGTTGGAGAAATTACTTTGAAGTGCCGAATGGTGTTGCCCGGTGCCGTGAATGGTGTATGCTGGAGAAATTGTATGTCATAGGATTCAGCAATACTAGTGTATGCTATTTGAATTCACCCTTACTTGAGATCTTTGCAAAAGAATTGTTGCTATGGAGAGTTATTATTATTGTTATTATTAATAATTATTATACTTGAGATGTGTCACGGGAGGTTTGCTTAAGTATAATTATCATTACGGGAGAATTGTTTTACGAGAGATTTGAGGTATTTCATGGGAGATTATTCTATAATTATTACAGATAATTATTCATGGAGAATTATTACAATGAATTAATGGGAGAAGTCTTGTGTTAATTAATTGTTGAGTTTTTTTTGTGACTTTGGAGAATATTTCAGTGAATTCAGGGGGATGAGTTTTGCTGATCTTGATGAATCTGATTGAATCTTGGTGAATTATGCTGAATTTTGCTGAACTTTTGCTGAGTTTTGTGCTGAATTTTTGGAGAATGGACAAGCATTGACATTGGTGATATTTTTTTTTTCATACTGATACTAGTGATTTTGATGATAGCAAATTTTGGTGATTTTGCAATAATGATATTTCTGATACTGATTTTTTTTATACTAATACGTGGGTGTTGTAATGCTATCAAGGGAGGTAAATTCTTTTTTTGAATTTGGGGGGAACTAACAACACATTTTTTTTTGTTTTTCTTTTTTTTATGAGTTCACCAGATAATTGCTTGACATCTAGTGAGTTACGGGAGATAGTGAACAAGGCCGTTGATTTTTCTTTTCTCCTTTTTTTGGAAATTAGCCATCGCTGACACAAGTTTTTTTCATCATGGGTGAATTTGAGTTTGTTTTTCTCTCCAGTTAGTGTGAATATTATCTCAGTTCGTGACTTAGAGTCATTGTTCGAGAACGTGTTCGTGTTTCAGCTATTTGATGCTGTAGAGAAATACACAGGAGAATTTCTTGCATGTTTTGAATGCATACGTAGTGGCACTACATTTTTTCTCTGGATATTTGTGGTTCCAGAAATTGTGAGTTTTCTAGCACAATACCTTTGTCGTATTTGTGACAACTTTGTGAGAGATAGGAAACTTGGCTAAGTTTTCTAGTGGCCTATGTCGTAGTGCATGTGGAGAAGTCTTGGCTAAGACACTGTGAATTTGGAATTCTGTAATAAGGAGTTGTGGCACATTAGTGATTTTTTCTAGAATTTTCTAGACAGTTTTATTTGCCGAGTTTTTGCCCTTTTTTAGCAGTTAGGCTAAACGGAGAGAGTTTTATAGTTTTGACTATAACATTGAGTTATTCTCTGGAGAATTGGAGTTATAATTGAGATATATTTGTAGTTATAATTGGAGGTATATATTATTTTGGAGTTATAATTTGCGATATAATATATTGGAGATATATTTTTGGCCATTTTTTATATTTGCCAATGTGATGAGAGCTATGTTTAGTTCAATTATTTTGCAGCCATCTTTGTTGCAAATGGAGACACATATGAGGAGATTATGGGGCAATATTTGTGAGTGTGTGAGTTAGATGCCTTGAGTGCACATTTTTTGGAGATATATTTTTGGAGCCTTGTGTTGTTCCACATGGAGTTAATGGGGAAATGGAGGTAAATATTTTGTATTTGCCGAAATAGAGGTGATTATTCTCTATTCCTGGAGTGGTGTTGTTTTTATTAACACGTGGCTATTGGAGAAATGAGAGAGAAATATAAGGGAGTTGGTTAGTAACCAAATGGAGGAAATATTTTTATAACCGGAGTGGTGTTATTATTAATATGGTGAAATATATGGAGTTGGAATTAATCTTTGGCGGGTGACCCTTTTTTTTGTGGTTATGGAGTTTTTTTGAGCCAAGAGGAGATTTCTGTGGTTCTTTCTCTTTGATTTCATGACTATTTAGAGGCGAGTGGCATTATTGCATTAAGAGTCCTATGGAGATGTGTGCATTTTTTTATGTTCACAAATGTGTTATTCTTGGAGAAATATAATTTGGGGCAGAGTCATGGTGAGAGAATAAGTCTTTGAGACAAATCTTTGAACACATTAGTCATATCCTGGAGTTAATTCTGTGAAATGTGTCTGTTAGACCTTTTTTTCTAGAGAATCATGAGTTTCCAAACTTGTGTGTCTGACTAGACAATTTTTATGCTACTGTCTGAGCATACTTCCGCAGGCGATTTTTCTGCTGACAAGCGATGTGATGAGCCGTGTGCTGATCCTTTTCCTTTAGTGATGGTGACTGATCAGAATTTTGGCAATATCTGGAAATGTTGACAATAGCATTTGCACAAAGCGCATGGGTAACAGAGTTGCTTTCTGGCAAATTCCATAACTTTACATGGAGCATTTCTTGGGGAAAAATGCGGGTGTTATGCATATTATACATGCATTATGTATTTTGTGATTGGGGGAAATCTACTTGTGATTATCTTTTTTTTTTTTTTCTTTTCCTATGAGAGATATAATTTGGGGATTGAGTTTTAAATAGCATTCCTTTTTACCGGGAGATGTAATTTTTTTGGGAGTTGCTATTTACATAAATGGGAGTTTGACATTATGTCTCATTGTGATTAATTGTATGAGCAGTAAAGGGGTTTTTGCTGTTCAACATTGGAGATTTTTTCTGATTTTGTGGGTGGTTCAGATATCAGAACTTGAGAGAACATTTTTGGGTCTGGGCTTGTTACGTGATTCTTTTTTTTCCTTGGGGTCATTACGATTTTTTTCTTTTTTTTCTTTTTTTTTCTTATGAGAGCACATTCGAGTTTGAAATGTGAGTGCAGAAGTCCGTGGAGTTACTGTGATTTCTGAGTTGTGTGTGTGCTGATGTGTGAGTTTGGAGAATTGAGTTGGAGAACTTGATGTTTCTTTGAGAGTTATAATGATGACTTATGGTTTAGTAGTCATATTAAAGGGAGTTAATTGGGAGACGTTCAGTTAGTATTTCTGACTTTTTGAGATCATTGTTTGATAGAAGTAGTATGTCTGGGTTAATTTCTTAGAATTGACCAGTGACTTGACTGACATACTAACACACAAATAAGTCGTTTCCCCGACGCCAGCAAGACGTCCCACCGCCGTGCAGAGAGTGTTGCTGCCGTTTTTGGTGATTACAAGAATTTCCATGATGGTGATCGCGAGAATTCTACAGCGTGTTTTTTGGGGATCTGCAGAAGCCGTGAGAAGTCTTCTACAATGAGGGAGGCATTCCGTCTTCCTACAGCTTCCTACAGTCTACTGTCTGTGCAGCTACTTGCAGACAAGCAAAGAGGGATATTCAAGAAATGCAGAAAAAATGAGAGAAAATGCACCTAGTGTTATTTGGAGATATAAGAGTAACAGACTTTATTTTATAATGCCAGAGACGTGCAGTTTTTACTTGTATTTTATTTTAAGCCGGCCAGTGTGTTTTGTATTATGTAAGCAATTTTGCTAGGCGGGGGCTAGCATGGGGTGGCCGAGCTATGTAAGGCCTAGGGTTTTTTATTAATAATATATTGTCCATGTGTTCCCTTTGACCTATGGAATGTGGAGAACAGTGAGAAGCAACGACCCGAGAGTAGCTGATGAATGAGTTTCTGGGGATGGCGTGAGATAAAAGTGCTTAGTTCGACAAGTCAATGCACGACAGTTTATGAACTCTTCTCGAAGTGCCTTTGTGAAACTGGATGCAACTAGTGTTGCGAGGCGCTAACGAACTGTGTGCTCGTATGTGCGTGTGTGCCTCTTCCCTTTAATAGTTTCATACGCAAGTCTATGGGAAGACTTGCACAAAGATTCGTGGGAGGAAGAGGAAGGCAGAGCCATGATGGTGGTGCCTAAGTGTTTTTTTTGGAATAGTGAGTGAGGTATTCCGGCTGCATGGGTGAGTTGAATTACTTTAGCCAAGTTGAATTACTTTAGCCAAAGGGATGGCTTGTTTGATATCTTGTAAGATGTTCCATTTTATTAACTTTGTCTTTAAACTTATGTTTGCTAACGAGTGTGATTTCTGCGTGTCTTTGAAAACAGACGGTTCTGGAAATGGAGGGGACAAAGAGTTCCCAGATGGGTGTAGACTTTTTTGGTGACTAGACATTTTACTATTTCGGGTTTTTTGAGTTAGTCTGTAAGACTTGATTATCCATTATTTATTCATTGTTAATAAACGTTAATGTTATGATGCGACTCTCTCATTTTCATTACCTGTTAGAATGGAGAGAAAGAGGTGGAGAGAGAGAGAGGTGTCGGTGCTTGGAGAGAGAGAGATTCCTTGGAGAGAGAGAGAGAGAGAGAAAGAGAGAAAGGAGAGAGAGAGAGGGAATTGCCGAGAGAGAGAGAGAGGCTGTGTGTAATGCTGTGTTGGTTTGCCTTCTGTTTCGTGCTACACGCTTACCTAATGAATAATGGGGGATGGGGGGGAATCCCCCCATTACATATATATATATATATATATATATATATATATTATATATATATATAGATATATATATGCAGTAATCCTAATGATGTGTTAATACACGTGTGTATGTTTGTATGTATGCATAGATGCCAGTTAGCAGAGGATATCAATGAGAATTCCCATACATATACGGATACATACACGAGCGCATTTCTAACAAACTCTTGACCAAACAAGCATATACATGCATACATATATACATACAAAAGATATAATTAAATATTTAACACTATAGGAGTGAATTTCAAAACTTAAAAATATATTTACCTATCAGAAACACGTATACACTGTACATGCATAGGTCAATATAGATACATACACTTCACATATATGTAAATAGCCGTGCAAAAGCAATTACATTTGAAAGCGATATTTCGTCACAGTTATGAATTCCCTCATCTTATGAAGTTATTGCAGGAAAATCTAAAACTCTCAGAAAAAAGCAGAGAAGTGAAGCCTTCATTCACTAAGCAACACTGTTCTTCGGGTAACTAATGCTGAACAGACGAGCCAACGATGAACGTTCAATTAATGACAATTCGAGAATGAGGCTTCAAGGTCACTTTGGACGAGATAGATAGACTAAAGCAATGATATTCCAAGTCTATTAACCATAATATTTGTACATGTATATTTACAGAGCTGCTGCTGTTATTTATAAAATCTTGGCTATATTTTGTACACATCTTTAGATTAATAGCACCATCAAAAGTTTCTGTTATGTAGTTGTATTCATTTCCATTTTTTGTAAGTTTCATTTTCTTGCATTTTCACGTCTCTTCTATTTCAGTCTCGCGGTCACTGAACCTGAATATATACAGCACCAACATTGAGAGAGAAAACACACGAACAAGAACTTTTTCTGTCCGCCCTCAGATCTTAAAAACTACTGAGGTTAGAAGGCATGTTGATCATCCACCCTGCAGTCATCAAACATAACAAATTGCATCCCTCTAGCACCAGTAGGTTTTAATTTATTTAAAGTTAAAGTTAGCCATGATCATGCTTCTGGCAACGCAACTACATAGGCCACCACAGTCGGCTGAGAGTTTCATGAGCCGCGGCTCGTACAACATTATACGGAGACCACCGAGAGATAGATCTATTTTCGGTGGCCTTGATTATATGCTGTACGGAAAACGCAACTGCGCCCGAAGAAACTCCAGCTCATTTTTTACGTGTTTAATCAGCCACATTATACTTCCAGGCTTTTCTGGAGCGAAGCTGCTACATCACCGGAACAAACTTTGACGAGGGACATAAAGCCACCGGCAATTAACACTCCAGGCCAGCGAGTGGCCCCAGGGTCATCATCTTCCGACAATGGTGCCACTGGGAGACCCAGAATGCATCTCTCGGCAATCACCCCGAATTACCATTTTGGAAAGTGACGGATAAGTGGGAGTCTTCCCGCCATCAATCCTCTGGAGGTGAGGTTGTGGGGGCATCGCCCCATTCAGGGTGAAAAGGTTAATTCACCTCTAAGTTTGGCTATCCTTATTTTTGTCTCCTGGAAGTTGGATGGATTGCTAACTGCTTGATAATTCATTTTACAATCCTTTATCCAGGTTTGTAGGGAAGCATTAGGCTAATGATATTTCTTTTACGATACGAAACTTTAATTTCTGTGTTTAACATTATAGGAAAATGTAGTCATCTTGTAATCCATGCATTTAATCCATCCCTCCCCGAGTTAGGGACAGAAGGCCTATAAATTTCATTTCAATTTGGGTAAAAATATTAGAATTCTGAGTAAAAATATAAAAATTCCAATCACTGATATATTTTGGCTTCGTGCCAATCGAAACTATTGAACAGTTGTTAACATCCTGTTCAGAATGAGTCAAACGTATAAAACTACAAACATATTTGCTTACGCTCTTACTAAAAATAGGTCTAGACTACACAAAAAATACACATAACCCCTTCTATGATCATTAAATATGTCTCTATTGGTTGGTCAAAGTCAGGAGGTCCACATCAGGCCTCCTATACCCTTTAAAGCCTTTCCGCCAGAGCGAGTGACCGTGTCGGCACAAACCATTTTAATCTAAAACAACAAAAATGGGAGCAATATAATCACTATATCGCTGTTCATACATAAGTGTAGAATGAATGCATACAAAAATCTATATGCGTTTAATCAGCGAATATACTTGCCCAAGTTTATGAATACAAACACTCACAAAGTAAAATAAAAAGGCTAAAAGATGTACAACCTTCCTGAATGCATTTTCCGCCCACCACATCTCACCGCACACGCCCACACCCGGAAATAAAATTGTCTCGTGATTTTCCCGAGCAATTTGCTTCTTCTAGTTTCCCCTCGGCTAAACATAACCTGTCAGGAAACTCCTTTTTTTTTCCCCCTTTTACGAGAAGGGGAAACAGAGAAGAGACGGAGCTACTGACAATGAGCAGCTGGGGGAATCTCTTTCAACAGATTTATTGGCGACGCGACTATGGTCCAAATTTGGACTCGGAGCTGGATGGGCAGTTTATAATATCATCTAAGATTGATCAATTTGACGCCAGTTTGATATAGACCAAACAATCAAGGCGCATTTGAGCACAAGAGGTAGAGGTCGATGGTTGGCAATAAAAGACGTTAGATAAGTAAAAGGAGGAGAAAATAAACTTGCAAAATATAAAATAAGTGCAACTCGCATTAGATTTTGGAATTCAAACAAGGACTGAGTATTGAAACATTTTCACACGAATTTAACTCAAGTTTGAGCATGATATTTCGGTGAAGATTTAACCATAAATATTAAGTAACTCGAGCCAGTGATGTGTGGTAGAAATACTACAACACTACATATACTAATATATATATATATATATATAATATATATATATATATATATAGATATATATATATATATAAGTGCACATATCATGTATGTATAAATATACATATTATGTGAACTAGTGTATATGTAAATTTACAAAAATATAAATACATATATAAGCATATATTTTTTATTTTTTTTATATACATTCATATCCTTATAGTACAAATAACATACAGAAATACACACACACACATATATGTGTGTGTATGTATGTATGTATGATATGTATATATATATATATATATATATATATATATATATATACAAACAATAAATAAACAGATATATTAATCAATATGTGTGAGAATATCTGAGTTTTCAAATGCATAAGATTGCCAGGGGCAAAAGGACAGAAGAGAGACAGACATTAATGTATTCCTCTACCTTTAAACCTTTGTTCCTTCCGTTATTCGTTCCCCCTAACATTCGTCCTGCTCTATATGCAACACCCATCTCCAGAAGCAACTCTGATGGCTGCAACACATCACAAGTATGTCGCACACTTTCCCTAGCATGGAATGCAAAAACTGAGAGCCAACCAACCACCAACCAAACGAGAGAGAGAGAAGAGAGAGAGAGAGAGAGAAGAGAGAAGAGAGAGAGAGAGAGAGGGTAAATATCAGAGGACTGAATAGCGTTATGTTGTATGGCTTTTACGTTGTATGGAACCAGTGGTTATTCAGCAACGGGACGAACGACTTTACGTGACTTCTGACTCCTCAGTGGAATACCCGAGAATCGAACTCGTGGCTACCGAGGTGGCAGGCAAAAGACCATATCGATCACGCCAATGAGGCGCTTATGTTTTTTAAGACTGATGACAAACACAAAATATGCAATCGCATATTTTGTGTAACTAGAACGTCGTACCAGTATAGAAATATTTATTATAATCATTTAACTCCTGATAATCCCTAAGGAGGGCTATTTCTCTCTCTCTCTCTCTCTCTCTCTCTCTCTCTCTCTCTCTCTCTCTCTCTCTCTCTCTCTCTCTCTCTCTCTCTCTCTCGTCTGGTTGGTAAGATAAAGCTCTCGATGTTTGTTTGCGCATTCATCTTTTGTACGTCTCCTATACTTAAAGAGGCTCTGGAAACTGATTCTAAATCTGGACGGAACTTATTTTTCTGTAACACCCTTTTATATTTTTCTACAACGAACTACACAAGCAGGAAATTAAACTAAGTAACCTCAGTTACTGTGAAAGACAAATATAGGTATTCACTTTCTCTTATTGAACTGAGAGTATCAATATTAACGATACATAATTCAAAGCCTATATCTCATTGGTTTTAACCAAAAAGAAGATTAGAAGAATGGAAAAGTAAGTCCACAAAAGTATGTCAGTTTGATTTTGTTATCTATAAAATACAAAGCAGAAAGCTTTCGATGATCTGCGAGGCCCTTCCTTGACCTTGCAGGTCATCGAAAGCTTTCTGCTTTGTTTTAAATAACAAAATCAAACAGACATACTATTGTGGATTTACTTTTCTATTTTATTGACTCATGTGATTATGAGTTTTCTTTGAATTAGAAGAATATTAGTGTCACTTTCGTATTCTTTTTTTTTTCATGATTTTTGTTCTTACTCTTAAGACTAAAGGACATTTCATTCTAACTTTCGTCAGCCTCACATACTAGGCTACAGTCAAACTGCTAAGCTTCCAGGCAAAACGCAAGAATAATTTATGTCGAATAAAAATAAAAAGCATATACACCAGACTATATTGAAACTAGCATTAACAGAAGTCAAAGGCATTCATAAACATCAGAGGGCTTTGCTTCATTATTAAGGAAAAAAACAAAAAAGGGGGGGGTGGGGGGAATGGGGGGGTCGGCCACTGACGCAAATAACTGGTGAATGAGAAGGAAATAACGACGAAAATCATGAAAAAGCCGAAGGAAATAAACTCGGTGGAGAGTTTGTGCAAACTAATCTCTGGAGCAAAGAGATTTGTAGCCGAAGGCCTTCGAGGTGGAAGGAAGGAATGAGCGAAAAACCCACTATTGAAAGTCGCTACGTCAGAGAGAGAGAGAAGAGAGAGAGAGAGAGAGAGAGAGAGAGAGAGAGAGAGACAGGTGGCTCTCCCGTCTCTATCCCCTTCATTCTGAAAGTCTTAAAATGCTCGGCGCTCTCCTCAGACTTCTTTGATTTTCAATTAAAAACGAGAACCTGCAATAGGAGAGGCGTACGTCACTATAAAGATATAATAAACCCATGACTAAGTGGTGACCACGGAGAGAGAGAGAGAGAGAGAGAGAGAGAGAGAGAGAGAGAGAACAACCCGTATTAAACTGCTTCCGCAAACGCATGGCAAAAGGGTGAGAATGTCCGTCTCTTAAAGAGTACAGCAATGTAGTACCCCGGCCAAATTCTGAAAGCAAATTGCTGGTACAATGATTTTTTTGTTCTAGTTCAAGTTAGCCTTATATCAGCAGTGGTTCTTGGTCTTGAGCAGCGCTTATACGCTTCTCTCTAATTAACTGATGTCAGTAATGGTTTACTTTTTCATAGCATGTTACAGAGTTGGACGAAGGCATCCTGTTTGGACATATTTCAGAAACTATTTTAATCTAGAGAATTGACGCTCATTGACATTCTATGAATCATAAGCAATTTTGTAAATATTTAATTCCTCATTGGAAGAGTGGGTTGTGTGCTCGCCTATCGATTTGGTTGCCGAGTTCGCTCCCTGCTCTGCCAATGCGGAACCAGAATTTATTTCCGGTGATTAGAAATTCATCTCTCGATATAATGTGGTTCGGATCCCACAATAAGCTGTAGGTCCCGTTGCTAGTAACCATTTGGTTCCTAGGCACGTAAAAATATCTAATCCCTTGGGGCAGCCTTAGGAGAGTTGTTAATCAGCTCAGTGGTCTGGTAAAACTAAGATATACTTAACTTCTTTAACTGTAAATATTGAATGATTCCTACAGTTACAGGGTTCATTTAGTGGAAACAATCGTCAGTATGAACGACACGAAGAAAAGGAGAAACTATAAAGCTATTCAAGATTAATTAGAAATGACGGTGAACAACATCATTTTGAAAGTGTCCTAAACCCAACTAAACCTCTTCCCACGGCGATGAACGAACAGACAAGCACAACACAAGCACCAAACACCTTTCTGTCCTTTTACCGCAATCACGTTCATCATCAACGTGCAGAACACCACAGCCATTACCCTGCAATGACTGCAATCACCCAGCCGCAACGAAGCTGACGTGGATAAACAGTGCACGTTATTATGACACATAATTCGACATCCTTAGGTCTGATGGTTCGATAATCAAATCAATGCTGTAGGTATATCTTCATTTGGTTTGCCTTCCACGCTTGGATGAATTCATAAACACTGATTTCCGGACCAATAATTATTAAATCCGAAGAAGGGAGATATGCAGAGAGAGAGAGAGAGAGAGAGAGAGAGAGAGAGAGAGAGAGAGAGAGAGAGAGTTACAAGAAGTTACAAGGATTAGGATGTCTCAAAGACTTGTTAGTCCATCCTAAGAGGAGACCTAGTGTACTCACTTATCTCTAAGAGCAGGTTTTTACTGTTCAATCACTGTGTCCCCCTAATGATTTTGTCTAGCTTTCTTTAAAACTCTTCCTAACTGTTGCTCTTCACAACTTCTGGTGGCAGTCTATTCCATGCGTCACATAACTTGTATGTAAAGAAGTTCCCGCAACGGGATGTGTTGTATCTCTTCAGTTCTAGTTTCCATCCATTATTTCTTGTCTGGTTTTCGTTTAACGTGAATAAGTTACTGTCTGCTTAAGGCATACACATCGCAAAGAGAAGGCACTTCAAGAGTTTAAAATCAGAAAACTACAACCCAAGAGTACCTATGAGGAAGAAAACGCTTGTGCTACCGAGGAAGGCTGGACTAAAAGAATGACCACGAAGGCGGTTGCAAGGAAAATCCCCATAAAACAAATGGCAGAGATTCGCGAGAGAAGAAATGGCGAAAAAGGGTCGCAACGGGAGGATGAATGTGGAAGTATTATAGGAGAGGAACAGAATGCGGGAATACAAGGGAGAGGCCATTGCCAGGGATTACAAAGAGGCTGCAGAGGTAAACTGGAGCTGGAAATTTGAAAAAGGGGAAAGTCGGGTCATAATCTAAACGATGCGAAATTTGCGCCGCATGGGTTCCAGAAAAAGGTATTACAGTTGGGTGGTGATAAAGTAGAGCACAAAAGGGGGAAAAAGGAAATTTATCAACACTGAGAACCGGAAAGATTGCAGTATATTTATATAATACATATACATATATATACATACATATATATTATATATATATATATATATATATATATATATATATATATATATATATATAGTAATAATTCCTCCCTATTTTTGTACTTAGTCTTTTATATAATTTGTATATAACTTTTGTTGCTAAATGGAAAGACATTACTTTGGTTTGCCCTGAACACATGGCTGAATCGGTTTGCAGAGTTTGAAGTAGTATGCCAAAGAGAGAGAGAGAGAGAGAGAGAGAGAGAGAGAGAGAGAGAGAGAGAGGAAGGGAAGACAATCAAGGTGGAGGAAGGTGAACAGATTAAAAACAAGAAAAGCAAATAGGAGCGAATCTCAAAGAAGAAGGGACGTTTCACTTTATCTGTCTCACCGACTGGCGTTTTAAAGGTGTCGTGAGGTTGGATATCTTGTAAAGAGAACTGTAATTATATATTCGTTGCATTAACTTAGCTGCTAGTAATCGAGAATAAAAGGTTGGAACGAGAGAGAGAGAGAGAGAGAGAGAGAGAGAGAGAGAGAGAGAGAGAGAGAGAGAGAGAGAGAGAGAGACTTTTGGTTGCCTCAAGCTATGCACGTTGACAATGCTAACATAGCATAGTTCTAAATAATTATGATGGAAAATATCATGTACATTTTTTAAAAAGTTAAGGAAGAAAACCCTCCTTTAAGGGTTTTATTCACTTAATGGAAAAACTATTTATTTTTGTTAGTAAAAATTGCGACCTATTCTTACCTGGACCTGAAGGACAGAGGAAACAAAAATCGAGATAAACGGACGTGGCTTAACCACGGAGAATTACAAGACGAAAGCGTGCTAGTGGGGAAAACGAAAGTAGACAGAAAGTTCCAGAACTTAGCTAAATGTTACTGATAGTTGTAATGCATGATTACCGATTTTAACCCAGAGTAAACGGGGAAGAAATCGGTTGACGGGTGTTACATTCTCTAGGGGATACTAATTTGGAAACTTGTAATTTAACTTATAGTGTATATAATACATAAGTGTGTGTTTGCGCATGTTTTTGTTGGTATATATGAAAATTGGTCTCTCTCTCTCTCTCTCTCTCTCTCTCTCTTATTCAATACAATTCTGCCTCTTTTTTTCGTTCTACTTTGAAGATAGATTCCATCTCGCCTCGGAATTTCATCCTATAAATTTGCCAGAACAAATCATCACGCTTTTGGTCTCACGCTTTTGGTCTCTTAAACCACAAAACAAACAAACAAACAACACCCTATAGAACTGCTGGTCTCCTTAAAGTCCAGCTCGGAGTCAATCACC
>NC_087215.1:8642414-8667198 GCF_015104395.2 Macrobrachium nipponense | reverse complement strand
GAAGTCTGTCCTCTTGCAAAACTAATAGTCACAAAAATCACTCAGTACAATAGAAAATCTCTAATGAGTTTCACATGGCTCCCTAGTTAATCTTCCTATAATGGACATAATGTTTGTCCGTCCGTCTGTCATTCAATCACGGCCAAACGGCTGGTCCGATGGGCATGAAACTTGGCAGGGTTATAGTGGGGACCCCTAAGATGGTTTATAATGTGGTTTCATCCTACCTCCCATCCCCCCTCCGAAGGGGTGGAGGTGAGAAGGGATTCCCTGAAACGGAGCTGGTTCCGCCCGTGAAACAAGGCTGGTTACGCCCGTAGACTTAGTTACTTTACGAATTTTCATACATAATTTCTGTATACATATGTTTGCTAGTATATAAGTAATGCACACATGTATAAATCAATGACCTACAAAGACTAAATAGAATGAATCGAAACTCAAAAGAGAGTTTTAGTGCAAGTTTTCTCTCTAGATTGAACTGAATGCTTATGTCACTCTACCCTTATTAAATTTAACAAACCTGAAACTGCCTTTCATCCTAAGATATCAGGCATTCTCTTATAGCTATAGTAAATTTCAGATCAACCTGATTGGCTGTTGATAAGCCAGTCACAGGGCTGGAATTAACAGCCAATCAGGAGCATTGTAAGGGACTGGCCTAAACATGAGATGCACGGGTGATGTGAATCTACTAAAGTATCATCATGAAAGGCTTCGCTTGATTAGAGCATGGCGTCGGCATCTGGAGAATCTACAAGTCTTCAACAAAGCGTTCAGACCAACGTTCGTTCAGTGTTGTTTCTGCAAAGTCCTGATTGAGGGATGTTATTATCATTAGTAATAGTAGCAATATGGAGGAGTTATGGAGTTCCATTTGACAACGTGTGTGGTGTGTGTGTGTGTGTGTGTGAGAGAGAGAGAGAGAGAGGAGAGACGAGAGAGAGAGAGTGAGAGAGAGAGTACGTGTGGAAGATTGGCCGCATGAGTTGGGTGTGCATAAGAGTGTTGCTAAACGGTTTGTAAAAACATAGAGTACTTTTTGCATCAGGAAGGGGTGTATGACAGGGAAGTGTATGTGCCGGTATTTTCTGTTGAGTCAGCGGCGAGTATGTGTTTGTTGGTGCATGATCGGTTTGGGCATATGGGGAAAAATAAGTTGTGGTAGTGCATGAGAGAGAGATTGTATGGGCCTGGGTTGAATAAGATTTGTGTGGATGTGGCTGTTACGTGTGAAGACTGTAAGAGGGGAAAGTATCAGAGTGTGTATGCGAGTCCGCCTGTGCTGTGATTGCAGATGAAAGAGCCGTTTGAAATGCTTGTGATTGATTGTGTTTCGTTGCCAAATACTGTGAGGGGGGCATGCGGGAATGATTGTGACGGTGGATCACACGAGTAAATTTGCCTATGCGGTTCCCATCAAAGATAAGAGGAGCGAAACCGTTGCACGGATGGTGGGCCAAGTGATGTCGCCTATGTGTGTGTGTAAGTGGGCAAAAATGTTGAGTGATAATGGGCCTGAGTATGTAGGGTGGGAATTTGAAGAAATGTTGAAGGAATGGGGTATTTTCCATGTGTATTCTATTCCGTATATGCCCAGTGCGAATGGTTTGGCGGAAAGGACTGTTAGAACGATGACCGAGATTTTGCGAATGATGAGTAAAGGCGACAATGATTGGGATATGTGTATGTAGGACGTGCAGTGTAGGTATATAACGCCACACTGCAGAAGAGTATAGGTATGTCTCCTTGGAAGTATGTGCTGAATTTTGAAAGGATTGTTAGGCCGCGCTTGGGTCTGTCACAGTGATCGAGATTTGTGGAAGAAAGCGAGTGAAAGGCTTGAAAGTATTAGGATTGGGGGTAAGGTGTTGAAAGAGGTGGTTGAGAAAGGGAGAATGAATGTGAATAAGGTAAGGGAGAAATTTGAAAGGTCTTTTGAGATTTTGGAAGAGGGACCAAGTGGATTGAGTTATGTGTTGGGGAAATTGCGAGTAGATGGGGGTGTGGATGAGGTTAGGGCACACCATAACCAGCTATGTAAGTGGAGGGAAGTACCCCAGTATGTTCGGGAGAATGCAATGAGTGAGTGGTTGAGGGTGAATAAATGTGAGCCGAGTGTCAGTGAGCAAATGGGTCTGGAAGATCGGCAGTTATTGTTGGTTGAGTATGGAAAAAAGCAGAAGGTAAGGAAAGGGAATGAAAGGGAGAAACGTGAACTGCATGATAGAGTGATTAGTGTTAGGGTAAAAATAGTGGATAAGGCGTGTAATACAGATGACTTTGAGGGGAGGAATGATACATATAGTGTGTGTGGGTTTGAATTGTCAGGTTTTAGTGAAGTTTCACCGGGAAGGGAATCAGGTGGTAAGGTTGTAGCTGGCAGTATGAATGAGTCTCTTTGGGAGTTTGGCAGGAGTGTAAATGTGGTGGCAGAGTTACCAGAGATATTTGGACAAGAGTTGGAAGGGTAGAAGAGATAGTGAATGGGATTTGGGAGGATGGTAGTGAGGGAGATAGTAATGGTAGTCTGACTGGAAGTGGTCTGGGAGAAGTTAATGGCGGTGTAACTGAGAGTGTGTATGAGGGCCCTCAAACAAGATCCAGGGGACCTGCATCCGAGCATCCGTGGGTGTTGCGGAAGGCTATTTAGTGTGGGTGTTGTGAGTGTAAGGACACGTTGTCAAATGTAACGGGGGAGGAAATATGGAGGAGTTATGAAGTTCCATTTGACAACGTCTGTATGTGTGTGTGTGTGTGTGTGTGTGTGTAGAGAAGAGAGAGAGAGAGAGAGAGAGAGAGAGAGAGTAATTGGTGGTTGGATGGTTAACGACTGTATTGGCTGTTGGTGAGTTCTGGGTTGTCTGCTGTTAGAGATCAGAGTTCTGTGTTTTGAGTGAGTGTTTTTAGTCAGTCTTTGGTGAGAGCTGGTGACAGTTAGTAATGTCGGGAGCAGTTATTTGAAGGCACTGGAAGTTAGTTGAGTTTTGTGTGTTATTGATTTGTTTTATTGATTTGTTGTTAGTTTGGTGTTGTTTACTTTAGAGTGGTTGTGCCTGTATTGTTGGATTGTTGTGCTTTTGAGTTCCTGAGGGTTGTATGTGATTGTTGTGGTTGAGGGTTGTTGTTGTTATTGTTATTCCTTGATGTTGTTAGTGGGTGTGTGTGTTGCCTTTTGTGTTGTTGGTTTTTTTTGTGTTGTTGGTGATTGGTTGTGCAGTGGTCTTGGGTTGTGATTGTGTTCCTTTTTTGTTGTTGTGTTGTTGAGTTGTAGTTGTGTTCCTTGGTTGTTGTTGTGTTGATGTGGTCCTTGATTGTTGTGTTGTTGAGTTGTGGTTGTGTTCTTTGGTTGTTGTTGTGGTCCTTGGTTGTTGTACTGTTGTTGAGTTGTAGTCCTTGGGTGTTGTTTTGTTGTTGGGTTGTGGGCTGTGGTCTTTGTTGTGGTTGATATCTCTGTGACCTCGACCGGCAGACAGCACAGGATAGCCCGGAGTATCTGGAGTGGTTGGTAAGTACATGTGTTTTGTGTTTTGTTTTGTTTTTTGTAAGGTAAGGTTTTTCATTGTCCTCGTGTGGATGCTGGTAGTGTAAAGAGGAAAGTGTGACTGGGGTGAGTTGGGCAGCAGGAGTGATTAGGTTTATGTGGGGGGAATTTGCCACTTGTTTTTTAGCTTGTGATCCCGCCACAGTAGTACTAGTAGTAATAGCAGCTAAACAATCTACATGCCGATTTTCTAAACCTAAGCAATACAGTTGAGTGAACAAGTACCGAACGCCTAAAAACTAATGACTTTAAAAAGCACCTGCCATTATTTACAGAATTTAAAAAATTGAGCAATGAAATTTACCAACTATAAAGTAAACGTCTCTTCCTACAAATGACATTTACCTCCCGAAAAAGAGAACTAACTTCCCCACGCCTATTCATAGCTGGGTCGACTGGTGAGCGGTAGTTGGGATCGAATCATGGACCTAACAAACACGAGTTCGCACATTTATCAAGTATATTTTTATATAAATGGCTCTCCTTAATGTAATTATTTTCTTAAGAGAACTTTTTTTCACAAATATAAGTTTCAATATATAAATGGCTCTCCTTAATGTTATTATTTTCTTAAAGATTTTTTTTTTCACAAATATAAGTTCCAATATATAAATTGGCTCTCCTAAATGTAATTATTTTCTTAAAAGACCTTTTTTCTCACAAATATAAGTTCCAATATATAAATTGGCTCTCCTAAATGTAATTATTTTCTTAAAAGACCTTTTTTTCACAAATATAAGTTACAAGGTGTTTAATTAACAATCGCCAACACTGTCGTCCTGAAAAGGTAAATGAATAGTTATGAAAAACTGCCTAAATAATGGGTTCAGTCTGAATACTCTTTGGATATCAAGTCTGCTTCTTGATACAATTGGTCTTTTGTGCCCAGCGGCAATTCATACCTTTTTGTTCCTTCAGTTTGTCTCAATATTTTCCTGCCTGGAAAACAATACCTTTACAATATACTGTTAGAAGATCGCCCAAAAAGAAATAATTAAAAATAAGCAAAGCTCAAAAGGACAATATGAGGTTTCCTTCGTTAGTGAGATCCAGGTATTGTGGGAGACAGTAATTGCCAGTTTTGTCTTCCTTTATATCTTTCTTTCTTTACGGAATCACCCTTGTTGTGGAAATCGATTTGTCTTCCTTTGTATCTTTCTTTCTTTACGGAATCACCCTTGTTGTGGAAATCGATACACCCAATTTCCCGCAGTCACTAACTACTCTCCCCATAGACTATTGTCTGGATCTACAGTTATACATCCTTTTGTGACTCGAGTAACGTCAACAATAACGACACAACAACGCTTTTATTTCCTCCACTGGCCAATAATGGATTTCCGATAAGAGGCGCAAAATTCTTCAGATATCATAAGGGCGTCACTTCAACCTTTCAAAACGGCCGAGTATTGAATGTATAAATGGTCCTTGTGTTCAGAGAATGCTTACAAAACGAACAATAATATCTTCCTTTATCCCAGGTTACACCAACTACAGAGTCATCGACCATGGTAGAGGATTGGAAAAATTGCGTTTAATAAATCTCGACAGGTCCTGGCTTATACTTCTCAAGATTTCAAACAAATACCATGACTAGCCTATATGGCAACTAAACAAATACCTCACCAATACTACACCAATCAAATAAAAAAAATCATATATACTTCACTAATATTAAAACCTAAGGGAAGGCGCTGATCTGTTGTTTCTCTGCCTAGGACATGTGGCCAGTCTGTCGCTAGGCCCACTGTCTAACGCCCCCACAAGCCAGAGGGCTGGTTCCTACTCTCCTACTCCTGGGAATTGACCCCGGATCCTCTCAACTGGTGGGAGAGAACCTTACCACCGCGCCACCACGGAGGGTATGCTTTTCTTCCTCATAAAATGATATTAAAAGTGAGATAACAGAGTCCATCTATACAAATCTTTTTGAACCTTTTCAACTGACCACCCTGTTTTGCTGCAATGGATAGCTGATTTGATGATATTGATCATTCAAGCCAAGTATTCGTTTTCAGTAACTCGTCATATTTTCTATTTCTATAAGCCTTCTTAATCAAGATATTGTTCGAATTGACGTGATTTTTACTGTTTCGTTTTCCATTTGCTGTCAACGCAAATGAAAACGAAACAGTAAAAAATATATCAGTTCGAACAATATCTTCATTACGAAGGCTTATACTAATGAAAAATATGTCAAGTGACTGAAAAAGAATATTTGGCTGGAATTTATTGAATTTTGGCTTGAAAAAAAAAAAAAAAAAAAAAAAAAAAACTTCAGCCTGGCATCCTGATGCCCGTTACCAGCCCAAACCCGAAGAAGACAAGAAGAGGAAGGAACGAGGAAGGTGGGGCCTCAACCATGAGAAAATAGCGAGATCAGATCAGCCTTCCATCAAAACAAAGAGGTGAGGATGTCAGGAAAACCAGAGGACGGAAGAACATTCCAAGGTCTGAAGAAGGAGGGAAGGAACGCTTCAAGTTTACTCAGTTCATTCACCTCAGAGCTCCCGACCATTAGCGACTATATAGTGTTGTCCACGCTGCTATTATTGTTATGTCGGTCGAAAGAAAAACTAAAGAAATCAAGAAAGCTACGTAACATACAAGTCACTCATCATAAAAACAAAGCTCGGTCATGATTTCCTCCTATTCTTTCACCAACACTGGGCGCCGTAAGTGTCTACGTAATGCCATTTTAATGAAACAAAATCCACCAGCATCCACTCCTACATGGATCCCACCCAATCTGCTTTCTCTTACTTATAAATCCACGCGTCAACTTTTCCACTTTAAAATGAAAACAGTAGAGCAGCATTAAGCGCCATGACTTTCCCTTAGCCGCCATTATTATTATTGGCTTCTAGAACAAGTGAATAAATAGAACGTTCTTTTTTCCACCACTCCACACATATGGTGACGTCAGGAACAACGATGACGTCACCACCCGTATCACGAGACGTCACTTCGTCGATGACGTCAAAAATATATAGAGAGGTATAAAGAGGGGGATGAGTGACACTTCCGGTAGCGTTTGATTAAAGGCCTGTTTGGATTCTGGCGTCATTTGCACACGAAAGCGAAATGGGAGGGGTTTAAGAATTGAGGGGTGGGGGGTTCCAAGGGGGTGTAGGGGGAGCGGGGTTGGGTACAGGGAGGGAATACCACGAACACTTGTACCTCGATACTACCATGACGTCATACTCCAGTGTGATGGTCTTTGTATATAAATACGTTCGAACGCATACACACATATTCTGACCTCAAAGATTAAGAGTTTAAGGTGGATGTCTACATCAGGTACAAAAAAAAAATACCCTCTCTCTCTCTCTCTCTCTCTCTCTCTCTCTCTCTCTCTCTTTCTCTCTCTCTCCAGCGTATTCTTTTAATTGATGTAAGGCCTGTCCGCATCTCCCTGTCCGTTTGAGATAACACTCGGTTAAAAAAAAAATTTTCTCCCCACTTACTATAAGCTTTCACAAGAATATAGTCTCTCTCTCTCTCTCTCTCTCTCTCTCTCTCTCTCTCATCGCATCGCTCACGGTCTACGGCTAACACTAGTCAATCAATCTGTAGGTGGGTATCAGTCACTAATGGGACACAAAAATAAATGAATAAAAAAGGGCTTGGTCCTATCAATCTCCCCCCCCCCCCTAAAATTATGATGAGAAACCATAAGTTAATGATATATGTATATATGTGCACGGAAAAGTACACCTAAAACATGCATATTAATCACTTCACGACCACCTAAATTCGTTCATTAAGTGACGCCTCATCGGACCCAGAGGGAAAGCGATGCAAAAAAACAAAACCGCTTCCCTTTTGTCTAGATTAACATTTTATCTTGATCAAACTACCGCGAATAATAATGGCTTCCACAATCGTTTGTTGTCATCCGCCGTCCGTGAAACAATGTATGAAAAATGGTGAGTGTCATTCACACTTGCATGGGCACGAACGCAGAACTGGGTCAAACTAGCATTCCATTACGTTAGCTGTATTATTAACAATAATAATAATGAATTTTATTTTCAGCTCAGTGCCATATACATGGAGGATACAAAGTACAGACAGGTGAGACCAGCAATGTTATATGGAACAGAAATAGCAAGTAGTATGAGGATAACGGAGGAGAAGATGGATGTAGCAGAAATGCGAATGTTGAGATGGATGTCGGGAGTAACAAGGGAAGATAGGATTAGAAATGAGAATATAAGAGGATCGACAAAGGTAGTTGAAATACCAAAGAAGATACAAGAGGGAAGGCTTCGATGGGATGGACACCTGTTACGAAGAGAGGAACATCATGTTGGAAGACATACGAAGGAAATGGAAGTGCGGGATAGAAGGAAGAAGGGAAGACCAAGAAAGAGATGGCGTGATTGTGTAGGGGAAGATATATATTATGGAAAGGTATCAACGAGAACGATGTATAGGACAGAAGTCGATAGAGACAACTCATTCACAACGGCGACCCCATAATTATATTAATGAGTTAAAGCTGGGAAGAAGAAAAAGATACAAAGTACAGACAGTAAGTAACAGACACAATCTCGATACATGAGATAACATGATAAGAAAATGGATAATCGACAATATCCGGATGTTTTTATCACTTACAAATAGTTACGAGGAATCCGGTAAAATTTTCAAGATAAACGTAATAGGATTCGAGGGACATCGACATATGTGAAGTTTTAGTTTTCTGCCAAAGAAAACTATTGCGATGCTTTGTCTGTCCGTCTGCACGTTTTCCCTCCGCCCTCAGATCTTAAAAACTACTGAGACTAGAGCGCTGCAAATTGGTGTGTTGATCACCCACCTTCCAATCATCAAATATACCAAATGAAAGTCCTCTAGCTTCAGTAGTTTTGATATTATTTAACGTTCAAGTTAGCCATAATCGTGCATCTGGCAACGATATAGGACAGACCACCACCTGGCCGTGGTTAAAATTCCATGCTCCGTGGCTCATACAGCATTATGCCGAGAACACCTAGAGATAGATCTATTTTCGGTGGTCTTGATTAAATCGCTGTACAGAAAACTTCGGCGCATTGTTTGTTTCATACATGTAAAATTTTCCTTCAAAATATCTGTATTATTATCACCGTTTATGTTAAAGTATCAGAGAAATCTGGAGTAAATCTTCAATGGTCATTCATCTGACAAATCGCATTTAATCATTTTGAACAGAATCCGAACAGCCACTTCAACCTAATAAAAGCGAACCCGATTCTTTCTCTCTATGAAGATAAAAGGAAACGAAGAGAAGCAGAGAGACAAAGACAGTTAATATCAGAGGTGAATATCATCGTGACGAATGAGATGAATCTCCTGTTTGTTGACGATGACGCAATCATCATCAAGAAGACTTCGTTGAACTCTGTCGTATTTGGTGTTGATGTGGAAGAGGAAAGGTTCATGGGAACGGCACCTCGCGCCCTTTACTAGCCCAGTCCCGATGAAGAGAATTGGAGGAAAAGGATACGGAAGGGAGTGGAGTGTAAGGGGTGGTGGGGGTGGCGGGTGGGGGGGTGAGAGGGTGGTTGGAAGGTGTTTAATTTCATGCGGGGAGGGGAAGGTGCTTAATTACTAAAGGATATGTGGTACGTCTTTACTTTTCCTTAAAAAAAAAAAAAAAAAGTCAGGAAAGGAAGAGAACAATACTTCTGATTATCAGAATGAATCCTAATTCAGAAAAGCAAAGTTTTTCGATTGTCAATTATTCATCTAGAAGACCCTTTGTTGAAACGACTGAGTAATGAAATGCTTATTTATGGGAGATGAACTTCTTTAAGAGGCAGCAAAAACAACAGCCATAGTCGATGGTGCTGACTTCGTTATAGAGAAGTAACTCCAGTTTTAAGTTATAGAGAAGTAACTCCAGTTTTAATCTCTGATTTATTACCAATAACAAACATGTCTTATCTGGATAAATAAAACAACAGTAAATACAGTCCTAGAAAGAAATGTAAGTGCATTATTTGTAATGTTACTACTTATAATACTTCAAATAATAAACTTAGATTTCTTACTGATAACTTACCAGTATCTTGATATTCTTATTATACGAGCATAGCTGCAAAAAAAAAAAAAAAAAAAAATCTTAAATGTCTGCTGGCAACAAAACCCTTTCCATTCATGAGTATTCTGAAACTTTTCATATACATATTTTGCCATATATCATCTGTGAACTTTCGAAGGATTTTAATAGTTTCTTAACACTGACAGCATTTCTCACAGTTAATTTTTGCAGTTTATAGTGAAAACTTTTCTTTTGCAAAATATTATGAATACACAATTTTGGACATCTTTAAAAGCTACTCCAAATTAAATTGTATAGTTTATTTCTTGCCTTGTTATGACACCAATAATAATAATAATAATAATAATAATAATAATAATAATAATAATAATAATAATATCATCCCACTTAAGGCAGACCCATCCGTATACTTCGGAATTCAAAACAGCCGTTGTGTAGTGGCAGCAGCAGCCTCTCTACACCGAGGTTAATTAGTTTATCCCATACCAATAACCATCGCGTTGGATAATGAGGCTGAATTCAGCAACAACACTCATGGAAATTCAATTATGCTGTCGGGATTGCTCGCCCATTCAACAAATCACATAATTATTAGGATTACCACAGAAAGACTAACAATATATATATATATATATATATATATATATATATATATATATATATATATATATATATATATATATATATATATAATATATATATATATATATATATGCAGAAGCCAGGTACTATGTCGTACCTCTAAGTAAATGGGGATACAATCCACAATGAAGTAAATTTCTCTTGTAGTTTAAAATATAAATATCTTGTAAAGGATTAAAGCTTTCGACCATCAACTGTGGTCTTGACCACAGTTGATGGTCGAAAGCTTTAATCCTCTTTACAAGATATTTATTTTAATTATTACGAGAAATTTACTTCATTGTTGGATTGGTATCCCCATATATATATATATAGTTATATAATTAATATATAACATATAATATATAGTATATATATGTGTGTGTGTGTGTGTGTGTGTGTGTGTGTGTGTGTGTTTTATTATTGTTAATTATAAATTGTAGAGAAATAAAAAGACTTTAAATTCAATTCTGGTGCATAACAGTTTAGGGGTTCACCTCCCGCATATTTTCAAATATTATGTACCTCACTCAATGGCAACAAGGTACGTACAACCAGCAGAGCAGGTATAAAGACACGAATTGGCAACTGTAAGATGGGAGCCAAAAGCGACTTTTCACGAAACTCATAAAATGTAAGAAAAAAACGAATCACAACCAGAAACAGGTCAGTCTAAAATATGGATGAAAAACTGCAAAATGGGATCTGATGAGATAAGTTAATAAATTACTGGGGATTAAAGCACCGAATATCTTGATAATGGAAGGAGCACAAAAACCCAGCCTCCACCAAGAGGCTTAGCGATTTTGAATACACGAAAAAGACCGAGGGATCTACAATAAATAAATAAATAAATCAAAAAATAAATAAATAAATAAATAGATATATACATATATAAATAAGGCTTGGCGATTTTGAACACATGAGAAAGACTGAGGGATCTAAAAAAATTAAACAAATAAAAAATTATTAAATAAATACAAAATTAAGGACTGGAGATTTTGAATACATGAAAAAGACTATAAATAAATAATTAAGGCTTGGCGATTTTGAACACATGAGAGAGACTGAGGGATCTAAAATATAATACAAATAATTAAATAAATAAATAAAGAATTAAGGCTTGGCGATTTCGAACACACGACAAAGACTGAGGGATCTAGAAAAATAATAAAAATAAGTAAATAAATAAACAAATAAAAAATTATGGATCTCCCTTCAGTTAATAATAATAATATTGTAAAATGATACTTGGCCACTTTCATGATAATTCAGCGATTAAATTACTTGAGCCTGACTGCTAGCGTCATCATGGCAACGCTAAAAGTGTTCTTAAATACTTCAGCCATAGGTTTTGCTGCTCCTACACCACTACTACTACTACTACTAATAATAATAATACACTACAAGCCAAGGCTTCCCCATCCCAATTCCCCATCTCATCATCAACTTTCGGAGGCTGATAAGGTGGAAATGGAAAGAAACGGTGGTAGACATAAGGAGGTCGGGAGGGAAACATTCCTCTTCTTGCTTCACACCCCACTGCTATTTCGGGGGAGGGGGGAGGGGATTGTGGGATTATGGGTGGAGGTCAGTGGAGCATGCTGCTTTTAGATGACATAGTGTGTGTGTGTGTATATATATATATATATATATATATATATATATATATATATATATATATATATATATATATATACAGGAATTCCAATAATGTGTTAATACACGTATGTATGCATGGATGCCAGTTAGCAGAGGATATCGATGAGAATTCCCATACATATACGTATACATACACAAGCGTAATTCCAACAAACTCTTGAACAAGCGTATACATGCATACATATAGACATACATGAGATATAATTAAATATTTAACAGTTCAGGAGTGAATTTCAACACTTAAAAATATATTTACACCACAGAAACACGTGTACACTGTACATACGTAGGTCAATATGGATACATACACGTCACATATATGTACATAACCTTACAAAAGCAATTACGTCTGAATACCATCTTATGAGGTTTCTGCAGGAAAATCTAAAACTGTCAGAAAAAAGCAGAAAAGTGAAGCATTCATTCATTGAGCAACACAAGGTCTCTCTGGAGGAGATAGAGAGAGTAAAGCAATGATATTCCAAGTATATTAACCGTAATTTTTGTCCATGTATATTTACAGAGCTTCTGCTGTTATTTATCAAATCTTGGCTATATTTTGTCCTCATCTTTAGAGTGATAGCAACACCAAAAGTTTCTGTTTGTAGTTGTGTTCATTTCCATTTTTCGTAAGTTTAATTTTCTTGGATTTTCACGTCTCTTCTATTTCAATCTCGCGGTCACTGAACCTGAATACAGCACCAACATTGAGTGAGCAAACACGAATAAGAACTTTTTCTGTCCGCCCTCAGATCTTAAAAACTACTGAGGCTAGAGGGCTGCAAATTGGAATGTTGATCATCCACCCTCCAGTCATCAAAAATAACAAATTACAGCCCTCTAGCACCAGTAGTTTTTACTTTATTTAAGGATAAAGTTAGCATGATCGTGCTTATAGCAACGCAACTACAGAGGCCACCATAGTCGACTGAGAGTTTCATGAGCCGCGACTCATACAGCATTATACCGAGACCACCGAAATATAGATCTTTTTTCGGTGGCCTTGATAATACGCTGTACGGAAAACTCGATTGCTACGAAGAAACTCTGGCTCATTTTTTACGTGTTTAATCACGCACATTATACTTCCAGGCTCTTCTGGAGCGAAACTGCTACATCACCGGAACAAACTTTTACGAGGGACATAAAGCCACCGGCAACTGACACGCTAGGCCAGCGAGAGACCCCAGGGTCATCATCTTCCGATAATAGTGCCACTGGGAGAGCCAAAATGCCCCTCTCGGTAATCAACCCGAATTACCATTTTGGAAAGTGACGAATAAGTGGGACTTCCCGCCATCAATCCTCTGGGGGGGAGGGTTAATTCACTTCTAAGTTTGGCTATCCTTATTCTTGTCTCCTGTCAGCTGGATTGATTGCTAACTACTTGCTAATTCATCAGTTGGATTGATTGCTAACTACTTGCTAATTCATCAGTTGGACTGATTGCTAACTACTTGCTAATTCATCAGTTGGATTGATTGCCAACTACTTGCTCATTCATCAGTTGGATTGATTGCTAACTACTTGCTAATTCATCAGTTGGATTGATTGCTAACTACTTGCTAATTCATCAGTTGGACTGATTGCTAACTACTTGCTAATTCATCAGTTGGATTGATTGCTAACTACTTGCTAATTCATCAGTTGGATTGATTGCTAACTAATTGCTAATTCATCAGTTGGATTGATTGCTAACTACTTGCTAATTCATCAGTTGGACTGATTGCTAGCTACTTGCTAATTCATTTTAAATCCTTTATCCAGGTTTGTAGGGAAGCATTAGGCCTATGTTATTTATTTTACGAAACGAAACTTTAATCTCTGTGTTTAACATTGGAAAATGTAGTCATCTAATCCATGCATTTAATCCATCCCTCCCTGAGTTAGGAACAGTAGGCTTCTAAATTTAAATTTCATTTCAGCTTGGGTAAAAAAATTAGAATTCTGAGTAAAAATATAAAAATTATAATCACCATTGAACAGTTGTTAATATCCTGTTCAGAATGAGTCAAACGTATAAAACTACAAACATATTTGCTTACGCTCTTACTAAAAACAGGTCTAAACTACACAAAAAATACACACAACCCCTTCTATGACCATTAAATATGAGTTTCTATTGGTTGGGCAAAACCGGGAGGTCCACATCAGGCCTCCTATCGGGAGGTCCACATCAGGTCTCCTATCCGGGGAAAAAAAAGGGGTTTTTCCCCCACAAAAAATCCAGGAAAAGGCCCCCCTTCCCTAAAAATTTGGGGAAACGGTCCAAACCAAAATTCAAGGCCCCCTTCCCCCTAGCGGGGGGGAGGAGGGTTTTTTTTTCCCACCAAATCAAAAAGACCTCCTATATACCCTTTAAAGCCTTACCACCAGAGCGAGTGACCGTGTCGGCACAAACCAGTTTAATCTAAAACAACAAAAATGGGAGCAATAGAATCACTGTATCGCTGGTCATACATAAGTTGTGGATACTCGTGTAGAATGAATGCATACAAAAATCTATATGCGTTTAATCTATAAATATACTTGCCCGAGTTTAAGAATACAAACACTCACAAAGCAAAATAAAAAGGCTAAAAGATGTACAACCTTCCCGAACGCATTTTCCGCCCACCACATCTCACCGCCCACGCCCACGGCCAGAAATAAAACTGTCTCGTGATTCTCCCGACCAATTTGCTTCTTCCAGTTTCCCTTCGGCTAAACACAAACTGTCCGGAAGCTCCATTTTCCCCCTTTTCCCCTTGATGAGGGGAAACAGAGAAGAGACGGAGCTGAAAATGAGCAATTGGGGGAATCTCTTTCAACAGATTTATTAGCGACGCGAGAATGGTGTCCAAATGAGGACTCGGAGCTGGATGGGCAGTTTATAATATCGTCTAAGATTGATCAATTTGACGCCAGTTTGATGCAGACCAAACAATCAAGGCGCATTTGAGCACAAGAGGTAGAGGTCGGTGGCTGGTAATAAAAGACGTACGTGCGTACGTAGATAAGTTAAAGGAGGAAGAAAATAAACTTGCAAAATATAAAATAACTGCAACTCGCAAAAGATTTTGGAATTCAAAAGGACTTTGTACTGAAACATTTCACAAAATTTAAACACAAGTTTGAGCATGAGATTTCGGTGAAGATTTAACCATAAATGTTAAGTAACTCGAGCCAGTGATATGTGGTATACACACACACACACACACACACACACACACACAACACATATATATATAGTATATATATATTATATATATATATATATATATATATATATATATGCGTGTGTGTATCTACATATACATACATTATGTAAGTACGCATTTCTGTATGTATAAGTATGCATATATATAAACTAGCGTATATTAAAAAAAATATACATATATATATATATATATATATCATATATATATATATATATATATATACTATAATATACTATAGAAGTATATATTTTGTATATTTGCATATATATTCATATACTTATAGTATAAATATATACTATACAGAAATACACAGACACACACATATATGTATGTATGTATGATGTATGTATGCATGCATGCATATACACAAATAAATAAAAAAATATAATTAATATGTGTGAGAATACCATGAATTTTCAAATGCGTGAGATTGCCAAGGCAAAACGACAGATGAGAGACAGACATTAATGTATTCCTCTACCTTTAAACCTTTGTTTCTTCCGTTATTCGTTCCCCCTAACATTCGTCCTGCTCTGTATGCATCACCCATCTTCAGAAGCAACGCTGATGCCTGCAACACATCACAGGCATGTCTTGCACACCTTTCCCTAACAATGGAATACAAAACTGCGAGCCAACCAACCAACCAACCAAACGAGAGAGAGAGAGAGAGAGAGGAGAGAGAGAGAGAGAGAGAGAGAGAGAAATATCAGAGGAATGAATAGTATATGTTGTTTAGATTTGTTTGTAAGGTGTTTTTACGTTGCATGGAACCACCATTGGTTATTCAACAACGGGACCAACGGCTTTACGTGACTTCCGAACCATGTCGAGAGTGAACTTCTATCACCAGTAATATACCTCTCTGACCCCTCAGTGAAATGTCCGAGAATCGAACTCGCGGTCACCGAGGTGCAGGCCAAGACCATACCGACGACACCACTGAGGCGCTTATGTTGTTTAGACTGATGACAAACACAAAATGTACAATAGCGTATTTTGTGTAACTAGAACGACGCACCAGTATGGAAATATTTATTATAATCATTTAACTCCTAATAATCCCTAAGGAGGGTATTCTCTCTCGCTCTCTCTCTCTCTCTCTCTAGTCTGGTTGGTGAGATAAAGCTCTAGATGTTTGTTTTGGCATTCATCTTTTGTCATCTCTTATACTTAACAGGCACTTGGAGACTGATTCTAATCTGGACGGAACTTATAATCTTATTTTTCTGTGACACTTTTATATTTTTCTACAACGAACTACACAAGCAGGAAATAACAGACAAAATTCGTTTGTCTATTAAACTAAGTGATCTCAGTTACTGTGAAGACTGGAAGGTGACTCATAAGCAAAGAAGTCATCCCAAAAATTAAACAAATATAGGTATTCACTCTTATTGAATTGACAGTATAAATATTAACGTGACATAATTCAAAGCCTATATCTCATTGGTTTTAACCAAAATAAGGATTAGAGGAATGGAAAAGTAAGTCCACAAAAGTATGTGTGTTTGATTTTGTTATTAATAAAAAACAAAGCAGTAAGCTTTCGATGACCTGCACGGTTCTCCTTGACCTTGCAGGTCATCGAAAGCTTTCTGCTTTATAGATTTTAAATAACAAAATCAAACAGACATACTATTGTGGATTTACTTCTCCAATTTACTTCTCCATTTTACTAACTCATGTGATTATGCGTTTTCTTTGAATTAGAAGAATATAAGTGTCACTTTCGTTTTCATTTTTTTTTTCATGATTTTTGTTCTTACTCTTAAGACTAAAAGACATTTCATTCTAACTTTCGTCAGCCTCACATACTAGACTATAGTAAACTGCTAAGCTTCCAGGCAAAACACAAGAATAATTTATGTCGAATAAAAATAAAAAGCATATACACCAGACTATATTGAAACTAGCATTAACAGAAGTCAAAGGCACGCATACACATCAGAGGACTTTGCTTCATTATTAAAAAAAAAATTGGCCAACTGACGCAAATAACTGGTGAATGAGAAGAAAATGACGACGAAAATCATGAAAAAGATGAAACAAATAAACTCGGTGGAGAGTTTGTGCAAACTAATCTCTGGAGCAAAGAGATTTGTAGCCGAAGGCCTTCGAGGTGGAAGGAAGGAATAAGCGAAAAACCCACTAATGAAAGTCGCTACATCAGAGAGAGAGAGAGAGAGAGAGAGAGAGAGAGAGAGAGAGAGAAATTCACGTGGCTCTCCTGTCTCTATCCCCTTCATTCTGAACGTCCTAAAATACTCGGCGCTCTCCTCCGTCTTGTGTGATTTTCAATAAAGGACAAGCACCTGCAATATGGGAGGCGTACGTCACTATAAAAATATATAAATCCATGGCTAAGTGGTGTCCATGAGGAGAGAGAGAGAGAGAGAGAGAGAGAGAGAGAGAGAGAGAGAGAGAGAGAACAACCCGTATTAAACTGCTTGCGCAAACGTATGGAAAAAAGGTGAGAATGTCCGTCTTTTAAAGAGTACAGCAATGTAGTACCACGGCCAAATTCTGAGAGCAAATTGCTGGTACACTGATTTTTTTTTTTTTTTTTTTTTTTTTTTTTATAGTTCAAGTTAGCCTTATAGCAGCACTGGTCCTTGGTCTTGAGCAAGCTTCTCTCTAGTTAACTGATGTCAGTAATAATTTACTTTTTCATAGCATGTTACAGAGTTGGACGAAGACATCCTGTTTGGACATATTTCACAAACTATTTTAATCCAGAGAATTGACGCTCATTGACATTCTATGAATCATAAGCAATTTTGTAAATATTTAATTCCTCATTGGAAGTGGGGGTTGTGTGCTCGCCTATCGATTTGGTAGCCGAGTTCGCTCCCTGCTCTGCCAATGCGGAACCAGAATTTTTTTCCGGTGATTAGAAATTCATTTTCTCGATATAATGTGGTTCGGATCCTACAATAAACTGCAGGTTTCGTTGCTAAGCACCGATTGGTTCCTAGCCACGTAAAAATATCTAATCCTTCTGGCCAGCCCAGGAGAGCTGTTAATCAGCTCAGCGGTCAGGTTAAATTAAGAGATACCTAACTTTTTTTAGCTGTAAATATTGAATGATTCCTACTGCTAACAGTAAAAATCAAGGTTCTGCTCTAAGAATTCCGACTTGAGACTTGATTCAAGGGACGAGGCGTCTCAGTATGAACACAACGTACAAAAAGGTGGGTACACACGTGAGAGCCGAACCTTGTATGTGTAACTGAGTTACGCATATACGGTTACAAGGTGTCAAAATGTAGAGGACGAACCGTAACCACGTTAAGCACGTAACTTCATTTCAATCCACTGCGATCGCCAGTCTGTCTCTGTCCGGGTTGTTTACCGACGATGGCCACCATGCAAGTAGCAGCTGCCGCGTATATTTATACACATTATTTAACGAAGATGAAGCGAAATAAAAGAAGATGGTGGCAATCAAGGTTATATACTAGAAGGGTAGAATACAGTGGTCGGGAATTACTCGCTGACATGAGATTCCAAGAAGTTTCTGGCCACAGTGAAGTCTTTTCTTCGTAATAGCTAATAAATTGAAGGACCTCTTCGTCACTTCAATCAGCCATGGTAGACATATACGTACTGACTGACCAAAACAAGGTTAAGGGACTCTACTATGGACGGTCTTGTTCATAGTCGGTGTTAACAAGTTCAGCAACCTCTGTTGTTACGCGTGTAATACAGGTCCCGTCCACACATGGCGTAACGTTCAAAGAGACCTCCCTTTGATTCGGAGCCCAAAAACCGACAATTGGCGGGACGGAGGGCGAACCTCGCCTCGCGGGTTCGGGTTCGAGGAACCGTCCACACTTGCGTTTTTGTTACAAGAATCGGTTACAATACAAGGTTCGGTTCGCACGTGTGTACCCACCTTAAGGCTCCTTATCTTCAACATAAACTACAGTTACAGAGTTCATTTAGTGGAAACAATCATCAGTATGAACGCCACGAAGAAAAGGAGAAACTACAAAGCTATTCAAGATTAATTAGAAATGACGGTGAACATCATTTTGAAAGTGTCCTAAACCCAACGAAACCTCCTCCCACGGCGATGAACGAACAGACAAGCACAACACAAACACCAAACACCTTTTAGTCCTTTTACCGCAATCACGTTCATCATCAATGTGCATAACACCATAGTCATTACCCTGCAATGACTGCAATCACCCAACCGCAACGAAGCTGATGCAGATAAACAGTGCACGTTATTGTGACACATAATTCGACATGCTTAGGTCTGATGGTTCGGTAATGGAATCAATTCTGTAAGTATATCTTCATTTGGTTTCCCTTCCACGCTTGGGTGAATTCATAAACACTGATTACCGGACCAATGATTACTAAATCAAAAGAAGGGAACTTTACAGAGAGAGAGAGAGGGAGAGAGAGAGAGAGTGAGTGAGAGAGAGAGAGTTACAAGGAGTGACAGGGACTAGGATGTCTCAAAGACTTGTCAGTCCATCCTATGAGGAGACATAGTGTACTCACTTATCTCTAGGAGCAGGTTTTTACTGTGCATTCACAGTGTCCTCCTAATGATTTTGTCTAGCTTTCTTTAAAACTCTTCCACACTATTGCCGTTTCCAACTTCTGGTGGCAGTCTATTCATTGTGTCACATATCTTGTATGTAAAGAAGTTCCCGCAACGGGATGTGTTGTATCTCTTCAGCTCCAGTTTCCATCCATTATTTCTTGTCTGGTTTTCGTTTAACGTGAATAGGTTACTGGCTGCTTAAGGGATACACATCGCAAAGGTTAACTAAGCAAGAGAAGGCACTTTAAGAATTAAAATCAGAAAATTACAAGCAAGGGTACCAACGAGGAATAAAACGCTTGTGCTACCGAGGAAGGCCGGACTAAAAGAATGACCACGAAGGGGGTTGCAAGGAAAAACCCCATAAAACAAATGGCAGAGATTCAGAGAGAAAAAAAGGCGAAAAAGGGTCGCAACGGGAGGATGAATGGGGAAGTATTAAAGGAGAAGAACAGAATGCAGGGATACAAGGGAGAGGCCATTGCCAGGGATTAAAAAGAGGCTGCAGAGGTAAACTGGAGCTGGAAGCTTTAAACGATGCGAAATTTGCGCCGAATGGGTTCCAGAAAAAGGTATTACAGTTGGGTGGTGATAAAGCAGAGCACAAAAGGGGGAGAAATGAAACTTATCAAAACTGAGAACCGGAAAGATTGCAGTATATTCATATAATACATATACATATACACACACACACACACACATATATATATATATATATATATATATATATATATATATATATATATATATATATATATAGTATATATATATATATATATATATATATATATATATATAGATTATATATATGGTAATAATTCCTCCCTATTTTTGTACTCAGTCTTTTATATAATTTGTATATAATTTTTGTTGCTAAATGGAAAGACATTACTTTGGTTTGCCCTGAACACATGGCTGAATCGGTTTGCATAGTTTGAAGTAGATGCCAAAGAGAGAGAGAGAGAGAGAGAGAGAGAGAGAGAGAGAGAGAGAGAGAGAGAGAGAGAGAGAGAGGAACGGAAGGCAATCAAGGTGGAGGAAGGTGAACAGATTAAAAACAACAAAAGGAAATAGGACCGAATCTCAAAGAAGGGACTTTTCACTTTATCTGTCACGCCGACTGGTGTTTTAAAGGTGTCGTGACGTTGGATATCTTGGAAAGAGAACTGTATATATTCGTTGCATTAACTTAGCTGCTAGTAATTGATAATAAAAGGTTGGTACGATAGAGAGAGAGAGAGAGAGAGAGAGACTTTTGGCTACCTCAAGCTACACGTTGACAATGCTAACATAGCATATTTCTCCTCAATAATTATGATCGAAAATATCAGGTACATATTTCTAAAAATTTAAAGAATAAAACCCTCGTATAAGGCTTTTATTCACTTAATGGAAAATCTTTTTATTTTTGTTAGTAAAAATAGCGAACTTTCCTTACCTGGACCTGAAGGAAAGAGGAAAAACCGAGATGAAAGGGTGTGGCTTAATTACGGAGAATTAAAAGATGAAAGCGTATCAGTGGGGAAAAACGGAAGTAAAAAGAGAGTTTCAGAACTTAGCTAAAATGTAACTGATCGTTCTGATGCATGGATTACCGATTTCACCAGAGTAAATGGGGGAAAAAATGGGTTGCCGGGTGTTTTCGTTCTACTTTGAAGACAGAGTCCATCTCGCCTCGGAATTTCAACCTACAAATCCGCCAAACAAACAAGCAAACACCCTATAGAACCGTCGATCTCCTCAAACTCCAGCTCGGAGTCAATCACCGTTAATTAACCAAAGGCAAGATAGAGCCAACATTCGGATTCCAATAATTCCGTCAGCGCCCTCAGTCAGTAACTGCCGGGGAGACCACCCAACAACACCCCGATAACAGCGCTCAGGGAAAGCGTTTGATCATCCGTCCAGCTTCCAGCCAATAATAGCCAATCCCAGTGAGTTTCTCTCCTCTTCGGTTCCATACGTCTTTCCAGGTCCTCGTTCCGTCTCCTCTTCGGTTCCAGACTTCTCTTTTCCAGGAATACCATCGTTCCAATCTGTCTTCCTCTTCGGTTCCAGACTTCTCTTTTCCAGGAATACCATCGTTCTAGTCTGTCTTCCTCTTCGGTTCCCGACTTTTCTTTTCCAGGAATAGCATCATTCCAATCTGTATTCCTCTTCGGTTCCAGACTTCTCTTTTCCAGGCATATCATCGTTCCGGTCTGTCTTCCTCTTCGGTTCCAGACTTCTCTTTTCCAGGAATATCATCGTTCCGGTCTGTTTTCCTCTTCGGTTCCAGACTTCTCTTTTCCAGGAATACCATCATTCCGGTCTGACATCCTCTTCGGTTCCCGACTTTTCTTTTCCAGTCTGTCTTCCTCTTCGGTTCTAGACTTCTCTTTTCCAGGAATACCATCGTTCCGGTCTGTCTTCCTTTTTGGTTCCAGACTTCTCTTTTACAGGAATACCATCGTTCCGGTCTGTCTTCCTCTTCGGTTCCAGACTTCTCTTTTCCAGGAATACCATCATTCCGGTCTGACTTCCTCTTTGGTTCCAGACTTTTCTTTTCCAGGAATACCATCGTTCCAGTCTGTCTTCCTCTTCAGTTCTAGACTTCTCTTTTCCAGGAATACCATCGTTCCCGTCTGTCTTTCTCTTCAGTTCCAGATTTCTCTTCTCCAGGAGTACCATCGTTCTGGTCTGTGTTCTTCTTCGGTTCCACACTTTTCTTTTCCAGGAATACCATCGTTCCAGTCTGTCTTCCTCTTCGATTCCAGACTTCCCTTTTCCAGGAATACCATCGTTCCATTTTGTCTTCCTCTTCGGTTCTAAACTTGCCTTTTCCAGGAATACCATCATTCCGGTCTGTCTTCCTCTTTGGTTCCAAACTTGCCTTTTCCAGGAATACCATCGTTCCAGTCTGTCTTCCTCTTCGGTTCCAAACTTGCCTTTTCCAGGAATACCATTGTTCCGGTCTGTCTTCCTCTTTGATTCCAGACTTCCCTTTTCCAGGAATGCCTTCGTTCCAGTTTGTCTTCCTCCTCGGTTCCAGACTTCCCTTTTCCAGGAATGACACCGTTCCGGCCTGTGGTCACTTTCCAGTCCTTGGAAAGCTGTGTTGATGACTAATATCCCGATGTCATCATTGACAAAGCAGGAAAATATTGATAACGACTAATATTTAAATAAAATTCATTATAGATTTTTGCGGTTCGGACTACTAACGTAGCTGTGTGTGTGTGTGTGAGAGAGAGAGAGAGAGTGAGAGAGAGAGAGAGAAATTTAGACGCTTAGAAATGAACATCGCAAAGGTTAGTTCGTTGAGCAAGCAGAAATTGGTTATTTGGGTGGGTGTATGTCTGTTTGTTTGTCTGTCTGTCCGTGTGGGTAGGAGGGAGTGGGGTTAAAGGGGGAGGGGTGGGTGTTTGAGGACTACATGAAAAGGTGGGTGGTCGAGATCACCGAAGATCTGTCGTAATTCATGTTTATAAAAAGATCAAAGCGCGCGCAATGGGCAGCCGCTGCTGCCGCCGCCGCGTTCAACACAATAAGCAACTAAACCAAAAACAGCTTTGCCGCCGCCAACAGTTCCAATAACAAAGGAAAGAAACTACAAACACCGAATCTCTTTCATATATCCACTTGAGAGAGAGAGAGAGAGAGAGAGAGGAGAGAGAGAGAGAGAGAGAGAGAGAGCAGCTTATTGTTGACGCAAATTAAAGGCTCGAGTGCTGGGCCCAACAGAACCGGGCGATCGAAAAGAGATGCTCTTCTTTGCACTTTTCGCGCGCGTTCAGCAGTGAGTAGCTCACAAACAGATGCACATCGGCATATTCACAAACACACATACACACGCACACACACACACACACAACACACACATATATATATATATATATATATAATATATATATATATATATATATATATATATATATATATATATTATATATATATATATATATATATATATATACGCATTAGGCTACAAATGTCATTTAATATCTGATTCGCTCTACCTCGGAATAAATATATTTTTCATATATGCTAATGACAGGGATTTTTTTAGTTGATAATAATTTCGTACATATGAATCACGGTGATGTGATATGACTTTTCATTTATATTATATATATATATATATATATATATATATATATATATATACATATATATGATAATATACAACATAGTCTGCCTTTCTTGAGAAAAAGTCTTCCATATTTGGAACATGATCTCAAAAGGTAAAAACACATACATTCATGCATGCATACACAAATAGGCGATACAAAATAACACTGACACCGTGTACATGCTAATGCGTATATATTCACGTACGCACTCACACATACATACATACATACATACATACATACATTACATACATACACACGCAAAAATCGCCAAGAGGAAAACAGGGACGAAGTACCATCAGTCATCTCCAGCCAAAAGATCACCGACGAATTGTGCAAAAAAGTAACAAAAAAAGTAGATGCTCTTCTCTTCTGCAATAACACATGAACAAGGGGTCAATGACCCATGGCTGACATTTAACTCTTTTGCCCTAATTGCGTTGTCTCTTGGACAAAGCCTTTCATTATTATTCCGTTCGACACTAATTGTATAAACAGAAATCATCCAGTTGACTGAACGGCCAGCCATCGCATACATGGCACACACAGAAGAGGTCACATTTGAAGAACACCCAAAACCCAGAATCTATGGGAGATATATTGATGATATCTTTATCACAACAAAGGGCGACAATGACATAGAAGAATTAGTAAATAAACTCCAAGCAAATTCTACATTAAATTTTACGGGTAGGAAAGAAAGTGATGAGAGATGCTCCCTTTCTTGGACGTACTTGTGACCCAAAAGAACAACAAATACAATACCACCGTATACACTAAAAAGACAGACGCTGGAAGATGCTTAAATGCTAGAGGAGAATGCCCTGATGCATATAAACGATCTGTGGTAAATGCATACATAAAACGTGCCATAACACACTGTTCCACGTGGAAAGCGACTAACGAAGAAATCAACAGAGTTCAACAGCTGCTCACAAATAACGGATATCCAGATGACATGATCCAGCAAGTTGTCAAAAAGAGATTAGAGGCTTTCCATAATCCGACCCCGAGGAACAACACACAAGA